>NW_015164192.1:440537-456123 GCF_001447785.1 Gekko japonicus
TTGATTGCATGGGCCCCACGGCCAGTGTGAAGTACCCTTCTCACTATGCCCTTCCTTACCATCATTCTTCGGGGGCTCCTTGTACACCTCCACCTGCAAGTCCGCCGCATCCTGCCCTTGTTGACCCGACGTGGACGCGTCACCTTCGTCCCCCACCTGTTTGTCCTCCAAAAAGGCCAAGCGGGCCAGCACCTGTGCTTGAAAAGAAGTATTAGAATCTCCTCGTGTTCTTTTGACTCCCCCGCTCGGTTGAGTAGCGCCCCTTTGCTTCTCCAAAGCCTCCAACCTCTGTAAAATAGCCACATTTACAGGGTCATCTTCCTCCTCATCAGATGGTATAGCCGGCACAGGCCGTACAGGAGGCTGCTTAGGAGGCTGCTTAGGCACTGGCTTCTTTCCTTTGGCTTTCCCTTGACCTTTCCTGGAAGCCATAATTACTAAAATAATACTAAGAGAACGTATGGCAACAACGGGGTAAGCCACCCCAATTACGCCCCTAAGAAAACCTAGTAGCCTCCCCATTTTGGGTGACAGCAATATAGTAAGGCCAAGCCCCCAATAAACAGTAAGGCCAATCCCTATATAAATGCTATCAGAACTTCTCCTTATCTACAATGCTATCAGAACTTCTCCAACCCCTAAGAGAAGATGTATCAAAGTTGTTACCAAAGGCAGGAGCAAACCTAATTGCACAGCAACAGCCACCAGGGGGAGCACCCCTAGCCTGCCCGTGTCAATCAATGGCACACTCCCTTTGCCCGGCAACAGCCACCAGGGAGCGACACTGTAATCCGCCACCCGCACGGCAACAGCCACCAGGGGGCAACACCACAGTCCACCCCTCACTGGTAAGAAAGCAAATCGCCCAGCAACAGCCCAATTGGGGGGGGGGAGGGTTAGGAACAAAATGAATGTAGGCCCCCCACCGACCCACCGACCAGAACCGGGTTAGCTACCACCTTAATGGGCCCGACAACTCAAACTGTTACCTGGGCACCGGCACTGCACAACACAATGCTTCCTACCCAGCCCCACCAGTGAGCCTTCAGCCACCCCTATTTGAATATGGCCAGGCAGACCCGAAGGGACAAACATGGACAACAGGGGCGGGGTGCCGGAGCCTTATGCTTATCTGGGCGGCCCTGGAACCGTGTCCAAGGGCCGCCGATGTTCTCCGTCGTGCCGAGGACTCGCCGCTGCCCCAATCGCGCGTCGAAGACTGCCGCCGCAATCCACCGCCGCCTCAGGCCCCTAGCCGTTGCCCAGCCCTACAGCCCAAACACGCCACCTATACCTGGACCAGAACGATAACCCTGAGCTGCCGCCGGCCCGATCGTTC
This sequence comes from Gekko japonicus, assembly GCF_001447785.1. Taxonomy (NCBI): domain Eukaryota; kingdom Metazoa; phylum Chordata; class Lepidosauria; order Squamata; family Gekkonidae; genus Gekko; species Gekko japonicus. The sequence goes on from NW_015164192.1 coordinate 441,877, forward strand.
AGCTGCCCGTGAGATTGCGTTTCAGGCCGGGAGGCTTGTTCACGCCGATCTCCTAAGTGCTCCGACGTCTCCCCTGCAGCCACGAGCACACGGAGCAACTGCCAGAGGGCGGGAGCGGAGCCCGGCCCTTTGAATCAGCCGGCTCCGCCCCCCGCCACGTTGGGACACATAGCGTCCTCCTCGTTGCCGTCTCCCTTCTTCGGAGCGGCAAAAGAGCCCCCGCCCACCAGCGGCGTTGCCGGGCGGGCAGGAGCTCCGTTCTGACAGCAAACAAGGTAAACTTTGTAAGCAAAATGTGGGTATGGCTGCATGACCACACTTCTCGCAACACAGGGGTGTGGCCTAATATGCTAATGAGATGCACTGTCATGGGTGTGGCCTAATATGCTAATGAATTTTTAAATGTTGGGTGTGGCCTAACTTGCTAATGAGTTCCTGCTGTGCTTTTTCTACAAAAAGAGCCTTGATGGGGGCTATCAGTTTTTTGCAGGGATCTGCCAGAATATTCCCACTCCCATAGTGACAGCTCTTCTGGTGTTGTGCAGAGTGAGACACTCAAGGTCAAAGAGCATCAGTCTGAGGAGGAGGGATATGGTACTTTAGAAGAGACCCTTCGCTTGGGTGACAGACCAATATTCTCTTGTACCTGGGATACACCTGTAGAGTTGGAGGGAGTTGAGCTTTTGGTAGTGGGTAATCTGATTATTAGGGATCTAGAGAGAGGGGTCTATGACAGTTGTTTTAACCATATGGTTATTTGCTTGCCTGGTGTGAAGGTTAACAGACATCATGCACTGTCTAGATAGATTGATAGATAGTGCTGGGGAGGAGTCAGCAGTTGTGGTGCACATTGGCATTAGTGACATTTAGGAAATGTAATTGTGTGGTCCTGGAAGAAAAACTTATATTATTATTTAAAAAGTTAAAGGCCAGGACCTCAACGGTAGCATTCTCAGAACTGCTACTGGTTCCATGCGCAAGGCCAGCTGGACAGGCACAGATCAGGGGTTTAAATGTGTGAATGAGAAAGTGGTGCTGGAAGGAAGGGTTTAGATGTTAGGCATGAGAGAACTTTCTGGGGCAAGCCAAACCTGTACAAAAGAGATTGGCTTCACTTGAACCAGAACTGGAACCAGGCTGCTGGTGCTTAATATCAAAACGGTGATGGGGGGAAAAACCAACAGGAGTTAGGGAGCCTCCAGTTCAAGACAAGTTTTCCTGAGTAGACACTGGCAGAGGGAGAGGAGGAGGGAAAGGTGAAGATGGGGCAGATAACAGTAAGTTGACTGGTAGATGGGAAGGAGAGAAGGAAACAGGAAAAGTAGGGAGAGACTACAGAGGCTTTCAGGGAAGGGAAAAAGGAAATACTGTGGGAAGTGAAAGTGAGATGCTCCCTGCAAGTCCTTGCAAGTCCCCTACTTGTATAACATAATACTAGTTATTATATACATATATGAAGTATGTATACTTATATAACTCATATCTTCCAAATGGCTAAGCACCACCAGAAACACAGTTTCACTAGTGTGCAGTCTCTTCTCAGCAGAGCTAAGTGGTCTTGTGATTAACTTTGAACCCAGTGTGAGTGAGTGAGTGACAGAAACTTTCATAACCACATGCTTTAAATCTACTGGCTGTGCTATGGAAGAATCTAATACCCAGTTTTTTTACACGGCCAGCTGCAGTAAACATATTAACCACTGCATGCACACATATATAACTGAGAAAAATTTCAGTCCCACAAATTGACTGTTAGTCTGCACTGAAGTTGTTACTCTTCTAACAGTATTTTTCTGTGTCTAAGCTATAATTAGCTCATGTATTTATTTTCTGATAATAAAATTCATCTAAATCCTTTGGCTTGGATTCCATGCTCAATGTCTGCTAAAGGAAGGAATTTCCATCAACAAAATGGGACCTCCTCACCTTCCTCTTCCCACAGCAGTGCAAAATACTTCCCCTCGCAGGACAAGGGACCCTAGGGACAGCATGAGGGAGGAGTCAAAGGTCTGTAGCTGAAGAGGGGGTGGAAAAAACTGCTCCATTTCTGTTAACAGAATTATTCCACATGATATGTGCTTCTATTTGTATAACTGAACAAATGATCGCAGCCTCTGTGTCTCCCACTGCTCAGCACCTGGTCATCTCAGGAACAGTTTACAGCTTTGTGTGCCCCTGAAGGAATAGCCACTTGCCAACTGCCAGCCTCCCCTCTTGTGCTTCTTTTAAAATAGTGCGTCTAAGTCAGTGGAGGTCTATGTGGTACAGAGAACCACTACCAGCATCAAAAGTTATAAAGTATTTATTAAAAAGAAAATGTTCACAAGCATACTTTTAGCACAGCACCAGCTTGAGGAAGGGATTCAGAATAAATGTGTAAAACACAATTCCTCTGTCCCTCTTTATATACATTCCATATCAGATGTTAAAAAGATAGGACAGGCTCCTTATCTTAGGAAATTACAGATCTCTACAGAGGTTCTATTACCTTGAAGTTTCCTTCAGCTCTCCAGGACAGCACATGGTTAAATGGCCACCTCCTCCAGACCTCAGTTCTGTCTGCTCTGATGGACTTCACACCAAAGAGCCTTTCCTCCTTGCTCCCCTGAGTTTTATCACCTCTCTTTTCCCCACCCACTGACCCAGTCAGGCAAGGTCAAGGAAGCTTTTCCTGAAGTCTCCATAACTTTTCTTCCTGAAGTATTTAATTCCTCCAAATCTCTGTTTCCTGCTTGAAGGGGGGGAACTTGACCATCCAATTGTCTAGACATATTAGCATTTGTATGAAGGTGGGCTGAGGTAAGTCTGGAAAGCAATTGAACTGGCCCCCCCCCCTGCTTGTTCTTTGCCCGGGGGGGGGGGGACTTTTAAAACTCAGAGTGAAGGTTTTGCTCATTTCAAACCTCAAAAAAAAAAAACCCAACCCCCCCTGAACATCTCTTGTCTTGAAAACCCTATGGGTTCACCATAAGCCAGCTGTGACTTGATGGCAAAAAATAATAGACAGGGGATGTTAAAAAATTATCTGCCCCAGACACCAAATAGGCTTGGTACACCACTGGCAGACATCACATAAAGACATGTTTGGCAGTGGTTAGAGTTTCAGACTCAGGTCTGAGAGATCTAAGTTCAAATCCCCACTCTGGCATGGAATTTTGCTGAGTGATCTTGAGCCAGTCACATGCTCTTACCCTAACCTACCTCACAGGATTGTTGTGAAGACAAAATGGAAGAGAATGATGTAAGCTGCTTTGGGTCCATGTTGAGGAGAAAAGTGGGGTATAAATGTAGTGAAAAAATAAATGGGGGCAAATAAAATGGAGGTTGGTGGATAGGCAAGAAGGGAGCAGGGAATGGTGAAGATATAGGAACTTTCAGGAGGAGGGTAAGAGGAAATAATATGTAGAGGGGAAACTGAGTTCCCCCTTTCATGTTCTTGCAGATTCCTCACCAGACAACTGGATTTATCTTGGTGGTCACCACTGTGTAACTTGGCCAGACTTTCCCTAGGGAGAGGCTGCTGTGGTAGAGAAGAAGGGAAAATTGGACTGAGGAAGGGAGAAAAAGGTAGGTTGGCTGATGGATGGGTGGGGAGGAAGGATAGAAGGGGCAAGAAAAGAGGAGAGGCTATAGGGACTTTCAGAGAAGGGCAAGAGGAAATGGGCAGAGGGGGGAAATAAGATGCCCCTCACACAAATGCTTGAGACTATCTCACTTGTATTTTCTCAAATACCCCTTTTAAATTCTTGCAAATGTAGTGACAAAAGACATTGAGAAATATCAGGATTTTTAAAAACTCAGATGATAAAGTTATGTAGAGGAAGCCATTATAATTTTGTTCCAGAGGAAGACAGGAAATTAGATACCATATTTATGAAAAAGACTCTTTTATCATACCAAATGGTTCTCTTAAATCACTTTATACTCTCGTTTACTCTTGTTGGGGTGGTCAGGAAGTTAAAAAATGAATTCTATATTATGCTTGTGCATTGCAGAGAATACTTGTGTGCAATCAAATATACAAATAATAGCTTAGAAACTAATAATTTGTGATTCGGGGTAATTTTTACATGGATCGCACTAACATAAATGCAGTCCCCAAAGGAAAAGGTGGGAAAAGTGCAATTTGACTATATAACTAATACTTCTTATTTATATAATTGCATGGATTTAAAAACAGAGGTAACATTTAATTATTCTAATGGCCCAACTAGCAACAGGAGGTAAATAAATTGAGAAAAGAAATCAAAAGGTAGTTATCCAAAGTAACCTAAAGGCATGTTTACACTACAAACCTAAGACAGGTTTACATCAGTTTATGTGGTTCAGTTTCCAAACAATTCTGGAATCTAGTTTTAGCAGCATGTGACAATTCTGTATTGAAAGGCCTAACCCCACCCCACCCTACCCTACCCAAGAACTACCACCCCAGTTTCCTTGAGAACAGGAAATCATGATTCTGCCAGTTTTACTCAGTTTCACATTATTGCTGATTAGATAGACACACAGCTACAACAATGAACTAAATAGCGGTCCCATCTGGACGTGAGTGTCTCATCAGAGAAAACATCCGCAGTACTGGCTAGTGCTTGCCAAGCACCTAAACCTTCCCAACTTTCCTAAAAAGGTTTTATGTTATGTGGGTGCTCTCTGTTACACGGGGGTAACCTTCACAGGGGCAATTCCATGGGGATTTTGTTGTTGTTGCAGGGTTCCTCTGTGGCTGGCAAAACAAATTACAAGATAGAGATTTTACTTGTACTGTCATTTAAAATTATGGGTCAGTGGATATTTATATTCAAGGCTCATTTGGTTTAGCTTCTGCTTCATGCACAAGGTTCATGGTGGCCCAAGTGAAATGTCTACTGTATCAGGTAGGTGTAAAGGTGACACCTGCTCCACTGGTGAATGTTCTTCGTTACACCATCTGTTTCTCTTACAGTAATTAAAATTGCTGTTGGTTTTATTCTTGATCAGGCTGAGTATTGGGGGAAATGTCATTTCCATTTAACGGATGCAGGATCTGGGAGAACTTGAGGATCTCTGCAACGACAAGTAACAATTGTGTATTTATTGCACAGGACAACTATCATCTGGAACAGCCTCAAAGATGATCTGATCTCCTCCTTTCTCAGTCATTCCCCAATAACCATGGCCTGACTATCAGTCTTCCAGGCACTTAACAGATATGAATATATCCGTAAAGAGTTGAGGGACTGGCTGGCTATTTCCTATCTGTCCATCTCCACAAACAATCCCTGTAAATGTAAAGCAGAAAGAAAAATCTGCTGCTGCCATTCAGCACGGAGTCTATTATGAATCCCTAGGTGGCATGCAAAGCATTTAGACTCATTTCATTCATATGTCAGGTAAAGACTTTCATTTAGAAGTGAGATGAATACTGAATAATGGATCTTTTGAATAATGTAATTAAGAATTCATTAAAGCAGCCTTTTAAAAAACCCTGCAAAATGCAGCACATGTATACCTCCCAGCATAAACGCAGGAAAAATATAGTATGGAATTAAAATGAATTAACAGGAAAAACAATGTGGGAAAATGCAGTTTAGAAAACCCACCTTTTAAAAACTCAATGAACAATCAGGAGAACAACATGGGCTGCCTTTTTCACAGCTTGTGGGCTATCAAGACAGGAGCTTGGCTTGTATGATAGGCTGATTCCTTCTTGGGACGATGTCATAAATTTAGGATCTTTTAGGAGGTGAGAATGAGCAAGGAGACATGTGATTTATGGTTCACCTACTGTTTATGTAATTTCTGTTGGAATTAGAAATGGCATTTTAACAAATAAAAAGCAGAAGGATTGTCCAGTCACATTCTCATACTCCCAAGGCCATGTTGAGTGGCCAGCTCAACATGAATAGTTGCTGACACAGAAGACCAATATGCGGATGACACCCAGCTCTATCTCTTGCTTGATGGCCAGTCAGACTCTAGTCTGGGAGATCTGAACCTGACGTTGAAAGCCATGGCTGGTTGGCTTAGACTGAGTCAATTGAAATTGAATCCGACGAAGATGGAGGTCCTGTGCCTGAGTCGGAGTGGGCTAAGGTTACGGATCCCTCTCCTGACCTTCGATGGGGCGCCACTGGTGCCAGTGCCAGAGGTCAGGAGTCTGGGAGTGCTCTTGGATGCCTCCTTAATGATGGAGGCCCAGGTAGCAGCCACTGTGAAGTCCGGTTCCGGAGCCACAGGCTTCCATTTCAGATGCAAGCAAGAAGCCTGTATTTGAAAAAAAAAAATTGAATAAGGAGCTGGTTTCACTGTTTGCCCACTACACCCTGGAATAAGGTTTGGACCACCACATGTCACACACTCCGATGTTCAGTGGACTATCCACTTCAAGGAGACATATGCCATGTCCTGGTCCAGAGTGCAGTTTTTGTGCCAGTTTTTGTGACCCCAGGATAATCACACAGGGAGACAGTGCAGCATGGCCCCAGTGTCTGCCTATGTGATTGTCCTGGGGCATCACACTTTGGAGCAGCTGGCACAAGAACCGCGCTTTGGATCAGGACATGGCATATGGCACCTCGAATGGGAGAGTCTGCTGAATATGGGAGTGTATGACACGTGGTGGTCCGATCTTTATTTTGGGTGCAGGGGGCACTTCATTATTCAAATCTTCTTTGTAATACAGGCCTCGGGGGGCACTCCAAATAGAAGGTTATGGCACCGGAACCAGTGTTTGGACCAGACATCACTGTATGTCATCTTCCAGGGGACAGTCTCCAGAGTGTGGGGGTGTGTCAGTTGGGGTGGTCCAAAGATTGTTTTGGGGTGCAGCCAGGCCCCAATGTCTGCCTGTGTGACTTCCCTGGGGGCACCTCATTTTGGAGCAGCTGGCACAAGAACCATGCTTTGGACCAGGACACAGTATATGTCCCCTCGAAGGGGATAGTCTGATGAACATGGGAGTGTATGACATGTGGCGGTCTAAACCTTATTCCAGGATGTAGTGGGCAAACAGTGAAACCAGCTCCTTATTCAAATCTTTTTTCAAATACAGGCTTCTCACATGCACCTGAAATGGAAGCCAGTGGCTCCAGAATCAGTGTTTGGACCAGGCTTCACTGTATGTCATCTTGCAGGGGACAGTCTCCAGAGCAAGGGCATGAGTCCTTTGGGGTGGTCCAAAGATTGTTTTGGGATGCAGCTTGGCCCCAGTAGCTGCTTGTGTGATTGTCCTGGAGGCGCCTCACTTTGGAGCAGCTGGCACAAGAACCGCGCTTTGGACCAGGACACCGCATATGTTGCCTCGAAGGGGAGAGTTCACTGAACATGGGCGTGTATGAAATTTGGGGTCCACATCTTATTTTGAGGTTCAGAGCTTTCAAACTCTTCTCACTGTTTTTGGATGAATAAGGAACTGGGAATAAGGAACCAACTTCAGCCTCGTTCAATAGCAGGAGACGTCCCAGCAACCCAGGACCTGGAATGCTGGCAGGAGGAAATTGGGGGGGGGGGACTAGAGAGTGCGGCGGCATTGTGCCGGTGCAGTGACATCACTTTCAATAAAATCTAGAAATGAGATCATGGATGCTGTAAGGTCTTCAAAAACTTTATGGTTTGAAAAGCCTAGATCATTCAGTGGCATCACTTCCAGGATTGAGGAATTGGTTTGGGATGGTGCCTTGGGTCTAGTTTGTCCCTTTGTTAGGGCAGAAATAGGTTTAAATAAAGTTCAATGGCTACATAAGCACCAATTAATAACCCCTGGGGGGGTAGAGGGGTATGCGGGATCAACCCTGCAGCCGTGCGGCCGGGGATGAGGCTTGCAGACTGCCTATGGGGATGGCAACGATGGAGACTCAGCGCTGGCCATGTGGTGGTGTTTGAGGGCTCCTGAAGGCGCATCCCAATCATTGGCTCGGCTGGGTTTGCAAGCGACTTACAGTTGGCTCCAACCCGGGGCCGTGGTGTCTTGCCTTTTATACGGTTACGGATGGGGTCAAAGTGACACCAGGCCTTGCTATGCCGCTGTTTTCATGTTTGCCCTTGCCGTTACTTTAATATGTTAATAAAATGGCCTTATTTCATCCAACCTTGTTGTCTGACTCTTTCTTCTATCTGGGGGGGGGGGATGTATAAGGTGAATGCTGCCTGGAAGGGATCATGGTGACCATATCACTCCAGTCTTGTTCCATCTACAGTGACTGCCCATTTGCTCCCAGGCCAAATTTAAAATGCTGATATTGACATTTAAAACCCTATACAGCTTGGGATGTGTGTACTTTAAGGACTGCTTTCTCCCATATGAACCTGGCTATTATGGTCATCCTCAGGGGCCCTGCTCCAGGTTCCCTGTTGGCTGAGGGCCCTCTCAGTCATGGCACCAAAACCTCTATCACTGTAGTCCACCTGTGGGTGAAGATTCTTTCACAATCGCTTGTCCCATCACATGTCTGTTTAGGCACAGAATTATGAAGGTTCAAAATTCAGCCATAATTAATTATTAGTGCTTTAAGGTCATATTGTGGATCTATTGATCACATGAAGATTACATTGGTCGATCAGATGCAAACTCATTACAAGCCTTCTGGTAGCAGCAAAAAGTTTGATTGCTTCTAGATGGAAGTCACCCTCTGCTCCAACACGTAACTGTTGGTTCAATAAAGTTTGTGATCATTTTATTATGGAAAAGATAGCAGATCATTTACAACAGTCAGAGATATACCCAAGAATGTCCGACTTCATGGGGAAATGGTTCCTGTTCATTGACTACGTGGAAACTAATGACTGCCAACCACACAATCCAACACATCTACACTTACTTCACTTTTAACCTCCACAATATGATCATAACTATTCATACTCCTTACAGAATTCTAGATATCTAGTCATGATTACATACAATGTTGCTGTGAACCTTTCTCAGAATCTAGTTATCTATTCATAATTCCAAAATTAACTTCACACAGGATACATCATCCTCAGATATTTTCTTCTTTCAATACCTTCTTGGTTGTTCGTTTGCACTGACTTTTTACCTGTATTGCTCTGCACCTGTTCATCATTGTAATGTCTGAAAAAGTAATAAAAAGTTAAAAAAAATACATTGGTTATCTGTTTATCACAACAGAAGGGAATAGATGTCGTCAAAGTAGTGGGCTAATCCTCAAGACCTGAGCTCTTGCACTGTCATCACAGAATGATGGTTCAGTGGGTAGAACTAGTCACAAAATGGCTAGCATAAAAATTACAGTGTTTCAGTGTAGGTATGCCATGCTCAGGTAGAGAAACCTTTCTTCTGCTGTTTCCCAAGGCAACCCCTCCCCCAGAATGGTAACTTGCCCTGCAGAGAAAATGTCCAATTCTCCGTATCCTTTTCCTGGAAGTGGCAAATAGCAGTTTAATGCAGGGGGAAAAGCCAATAGAACACTCCTTTCCTCTCCAGAACAAGGCTGCATATGTGCACATGTGAAAGAGGAGGAGAAAAAGGTGGATGGAAAAGAATGCTGGTGTGTTGTTCCTTATTGACAGCAAAGGTTCATGTGCCTCTTTTTTCACACAAAAGGGAAAGAGGAGAGAAGTTGCTGCAGTAGCTTTAAAAGGAAGGATAAGAAAGTGATCACAGAAGTTCTAGAGGAGGAGTGGAGAGCTACTGTTGAATGGTGTGGAGAGTAACCGGTTGCTCCCAAATGACCTCCTGCTCACCCCTGTTCTGCATTACAATTTTTCTTCTAGATGGGAATCCATTTCTGAAGATTTCTACCAGGCACCATGTCACAGCTCATCCATCAAGAGACAATGAGGAACAAAATGAGTTGTTCTAAACAACAGAATTATGCTGACTTGCAATTCATTTTGGCTCCCCTCCCCACTAAAAAAAAGGGCAAACTTCAAGATGGTTTTTGAAAAGCCTCTAATCCTTGTGCTTGTTAAACTAAGCCAAAAGACTTATATGGGCTTTATCCAAATGTCAACAGCAATGACACATAATCATTGTTATTTGTTTCTGTTTAATTGGGATGTTCTTATGTTGTGTCATTTTACCGTCTTTTAATTTATTTACCAGTTGTGCTCAGTAACTTTAGAGGCAACTATATTATGTACAGATCTATCTGGGCCATTTGCTTAAAATCAGACGTACTTCAATTTGCCTAAGCAGCGTTTCATGTTGGTTTCCTTTCTTTCATGAGGATGTTTTCATTTTGACGGTCCCTGTCTATATCTGCCTATTGGATGGCAACAAACACTGCTGGGGAAAGCTGGCCACGTTATGATGGGTGGGGCCAGCACAAACTGGTGATGTACACGGTAAACCAGCAAGTGCCAGAGTGCTGCTGTGCCCTGTTGGTGCTACACCTTTGTTTGAATGCACACAGAATCTAAAGTTGCCCATTGACTAGCATTCAATCAAAGCTCGCAACAACAACAAAGAATACAGTGAGGGAAATCAGCTTGGAACTGGCTAGGTGGCAACTCTGGACAATGCTCTGAAGAATCCAGTTTCTTAGAAGAGTGACCTTTTTAAAATTCGGCCTTTGTGTTTGTTCTCATTTTTAGTTGCTGAAGGAAGATGATCAAGGAAATGTTCCTAAAGACTGAATCTGTATGAAGCGAGATGATCACTTGCCAACTGGATCTTCAGTCATGCCCTCTAAGAAATTAAATTAGCTGCCCTGGTACCTTTTGGATTTTTTCCCCCTTCTCCAATGAGAGATGTCATGCAAGCAGGTTCATGCCTTTTCCCCCAAATAGTTTGTTAGTGCAATTGGACTGTGGTGCTTCCTCAATCTTACAGCTGTTTCAAACAGCAACTTGAATGCCCTGACAGCAGTTCTTCATACAAAGTAACGTTAAGGTTGTGACACCAACCAACAAAAGGCGGGTGGACTCCCTTTAGCTCACCTTGTTGTGCTTAGCTAGTTGGCATAGTCTCTGATCTTTGTGTAACTTTATGTTCTTCAATGACTAAGCACCAGAGAATCACTTGAAAGCATCATAGTATCCTTTAATTTGAAAATGTGCAGGTGTTTTTTTTAAAAAAAAAAAATCTTCAGCTAGTTTAATGAGTAATTTTCTATCAGTCCGACACAGTGCTTCTCCATTATTATAAAGATATAATTATTAAAAAGTAACTGGCTAGATGGGATAAAAACCTCAATTTTTTAATAAAAAATGTGGTTTCTATTCCAAATTTATACACCAACTATCCTGTTTATTAGGGACAATTCCTGCTTTCTGATTCATATCCCTAGTAAATGTTTTGTCCTGGGTTTTGGTTTTTCAGGAAAGGCTTCACTGGTATTTTGTTAGTATGAGTTGCTGAATTTTTTTGGTTTTTAGGATTCTTCCACTAGATTCAGGATTCTTCCACTAGACCTGTAAACTGGGTGTGGACATATTGGCTCTCCAATGAACATACTGTAAATGTACGCTGCTTTTCATTTTATATGCAGTTGAGGCTCATTTGGAAAGGCAGAAAATTGATTGTAAGACAAATATATTTACCTAGTGAATCTTTAACCTAAAAGACAAAAGACCTTGAGTTATAAAACACTGCAGGACATTGAGTAAACAAACACAATGTAAAGCAGATGGAGTGGAGTTTGTGTTAATAGGGAGGAGAAGAACTTGCCTCGTGACCCTCAGGCTGCAAATAGGGCATGCTAAGCATGTCCCATATTTTCATCTGTGAAATGCTGGGTATGCAAATCCAGAGATCCTTGGGTGCAGTAACAGATTGTGCTGCACTCACAAGTAGTTGGCCTCTAATTTAGGGGAGCTGTCATTCAGTGGTAGAGCATCTGCCTGGTATGTAAAAGGTCCCAGATCCAATCCCCAGCACCTCCAATTGAGAGCATCAGCTAGTAGGTGATGTGAAAGGCCTCTACTTAAGACCCTGGAGACCTGCTGCCAGCCTGAGTAGACAATACTGATTTTCCCCCACCCCTTTCCACCATGCGATCCTCCTCAGACTTTTTTTGAACGTTCTAAGTGGAGCACTATAGCGCTAAACCAATATAGCACTTCAATGCTATAGTGGCACCATTGGGATGCTTTGAGTCCATTGACTCAGTGGAGTCAAGGCATCTCAAATGCTATATTGATAAAGTGAAATTGCAGCTGTTGTTATCTGGACAGCGGGTGCTCCAGGCATCAATGATTGGTGCGACAGACATTGCTAACCTAAGAAGGTGTCTGTTGCAAACATTTCGATTGTCACCCATCCATGCAGCCCATCCATGCCCAGACGCGATTGGCTGGTAAGTGACTTGTTGCCAAGTGGATCACAGGTTTTTATCTCAGGGAGGCAAACTTCTTGTCTTTGTGGGTTGAAGTTGGCGAGTGGTTTGTGTGCTTATCTGTGAGGCTTGCCTTGTTGATCAGCTGCGAGGAGGATGAGTAGGGTGAGGGGGATGGATTGGAAAGAGCAGGAAACTCTTGACCTCCTTGCATTTTGGGGGGAAGAGAGAATCCAGCAAGCCCTGTGATTCTCTCACAGGAATTATAACTGTTATAAGAGGATTTCAGAGGAGATTTCTAGGCATGGCCATAAGTGGACACCTGACAAATGCCATACAAAAACGTTGTGGTTTGAGTACAAGCAAGTGGTAGCTCATAATTCACAGTCTGGTAATTCACCTGTTTCCTGCTCCTTCCAAGCAACTCCCTTTGTTCCAAGATCATGTGGTGAAAAAGGGTGGTGGGAAAGCAACATTGTAGAAAGCACTGTGGACATTTTAAACAGCACACCACAGTGATTCAGAAGCACAACAAATGGGTAGAAAATAGAGGAAAGCAGTTTTGCTTAAAAGTGGCTCAACCACGCTTTGCTAACCCAATGCAATTGGGTTTGTATGGACAGGTAAATAAATTCCACTAGCAGCCAGTTACTGAAATGGGTCTGTCTGAAATGACAGAAAAAATCCATTAGCAACTAGTTACTAAAATGGAATACAAAAGCAGTTTCAAAAGGGGCTCAGTCTGGAGGCTCTCATAAACAATTCTTCTGTGTGCAAAAGTGGTTTTGATGAATTAGGGGATTTGAATAGTGCATTAAAAGCCCAAATCACTTAAACAGGGATGGCAAGAGCTGACCCGCTAATCTGAATTCTTAACAAATGCAGTATTTGCCAGATAGGCTTTTAGTTCAGTGAAAAATCAGCTGCTAACTAAATAACCACACTGTAAATAGATTTTCAAGGTACAGGTAATCCTGATCCGGAAATTTGTGTCTGAATCACAGCCACAAGAAAATAATAATAATAATTAGAGTGTAGCATATGTTAATATTTTTGTAAAACAAGCTGATTTGTCAAACTCACTGAAAACTACTGTGCCTCTTAGTGGTTAGCACTTTTGAGTGTTTGTAAAATGAGAACGTACAAGTTTCTCTGAAGAGCCAAAGAAAAATTGAGTGTTTGTAAAATGAGAACTCACAAGTTTCTCTGAAAAGCCAAAGAAAAATGGACTCCTGGGTTATAACAGCTCAATATTTTACATTCTCCAGTTACTTTAAATCAAAGTATTTACTGTCTCAAGATCTTCACTGTTATATTGCTTTATATAATTATACAAACATGCCCAAGAATGGAGTTTTTCAAAAGTTTGAGATGATAAAAGTATTGGCAGCAGAACAAAGTTTGAGTCCAGTGGCACCTTTAAGACCAACAAAGTTATATGCAAGGTATAAGCTTTCATGTGCAAGCACACCTCTTCAGATATAGCTGTTAAAGGGCTGGCAGCTGAGTGATGGGCCTGCTTAGCTGTTAGGTTTAAATGGCTGTGAGCCATTTCACCCTTTGGTTTTACCCAACCATCGAAGTGGTGGACTCACTCAGTTGTTAGGTTGAAACGGCTGTAAACCATGTAACCCTTCAGTTTTGCTCCTCCCCCTTAAAGAAGTGGGGAGCAAAACCGAATGGTTAAATGGCTGGCAGTCATTTAACCATTCAGTTTTGCTCCCCACCACTTCAAAGGGCAATCTCTGCCTCTTTCTCCCAGCCGCAGTGAGCCATGGGCAGGAGAAAGTGGGAAAGGAACTCCTTTCCCAGGTGATCCCCCCTTTCTCCTCACCCCAGTGAGCTCTGGCCCAGAAGCCAGGAGAAAGGTGGATGGAAAGTCCCTTCCAGGGTGGTCCCTGCCCCCTTCCTCACAGCTGTGGTGAGCTGTGACTGAGAGAAAAGGGGAACTGAACTTGCCAGACTGGTTCGGTTTGGGAGGGGCCCATTTGGGCTGGTTCATGGGCTGCCCTGAACCCCAAACCAAACCACCCTT
>NW_015164192.1:456154-484024 GCF_001447785.1 Gekko japonicus
CTGATCCTTTTAAGTGCCATTGATATCCTATCCATCACCCTGAGCCAGTCAGAGAGCTCTCAAGCATAGCTGCAAGAATAAGCCAAGCTGAGTCCAACCAGTGCTGGCGGTTGGTGCAGGATTGGGAGGGTTCGGGGGAGGGACACAGAAGGCAGGCAAGGTAATGTGATCAGCCTGAGTGAAGCCACCACCATCAGAACTTCAGACCTTCTGGAGTGATGATAGCAGGGGCTTCAGGGCAGTGGCCAGGCTAGCTGGCTGCATGGCAGTTGGGGGACCCCCAACAAGTCCTCACCAGCAGAGGGCCTAAGGGATCTGCCCTGGATGCCCCATGGTTAAGCCTACCCATTTCAATGATTCTGCACAAAAGTTTTCCCACGTATGAAGATATACAGAACTTTATACCCTTCATCTTTCTGCCACCACACTAAAGGCAGCAGCCACATCCACCAAGAAGTTTTTTTAAAGATAGATAGAGGAGCGTGAAGACTAGAGATGCTTGAACACTTGCCAGCTAGGAGGGACCATTCAATGAGCCATTCTTCTCCTTGTGAGGGCCTCCTTTATCTTCACCTGGCGGGGCCACATGCACCTGCTCCACAGTCACCACTCACTTATTCAGCAGCTGCTTGAGCCAACCAGAACATGGAAGATCTGAGGGTCAGCCTACAAGCAGTCATGGCAATAGAGCACATTTGCTGAACCTGCCCACCCTGAGGTTCATGGAATTCCTATTGAGGACTAAGGAAGGGTGGGGAGAGGGATTTGGGAATTAGTGGTACTCCCAGAGATTTCATTGGGAATGCCATGAAATTTCTGGAGTTTAGAATAGGACTCGGGGAAAATAATCTTTTCCCAGTTTGAGGTGGAAATTAATTCAGTTAATCAAAGCCAATTCCAAGTTTGACACAGGGGAATTCATCCATCACTAGATGATGTTCTCAGGGTTCTTATAACCTGCTGGCAATTCCTAAGCTGCAGTCCAGAAGTGACTTTTATGTACTTTTCATAACACAGAGACAATTTCCTTCACTGGAATCCATTCCATACTGGTTCCTGCAACCAACTGAAAACTGCTAATCAAGCAGAATGTTGGTAGCGTTAAAAATTGGTTTTCCTGAGGATAATTTCCCTTGGAGGTCAATCACAACATTAATCTTTACATTTTTTAGAGAAGATGTCAGAGACTGGTCCAGGGTTTTTCAGTTAATCCTTATTTTTAGAATTTAGCATACAGCCAGATTTATATATAGACATCTAACATGGTATGTGGTTGTATTGTCTTGATCATAGGTGATAATGAACTGTCTAACATATGGTGATAATGAAGTATCTAGCGTATGTATTCAAATAATGTAAACTGCCTTCAGCCTTAGCAATAGGACATGGTAAAAGGTGAAATAGTCAGGAGACATCTCTGAATTGGTTAAATTGTCAGTTCCATCTTCTTGGTACATGATCAGTGTCAATTTGAAGGAGAACTTCTATACAATTCAGTTCCATTGGTATCTGACCCTTCTGCATTAAAAGCACATATATTACAATATAGTTCCTGTTGGAGATGTTATTCCCCAAACACATGCTTTTTCATATCTTTTGGTCTTGTACTTCTACTTAGGGATATTTTAGGCTATGATATCTCTCTTAACCCTGAAATGGTACCCTTGGGAAACTTAAAGGACATTATTTTGAATACTGATCTTGAACTGGTAACCTGCTTGTTAAAATCAGCAAAGGTCTGCATCACCTTTTACTGGAAATCATTGGATATTCCACCTTTAATGGACTGGTACAAAAAAGTTTGGACAGCTACTTTGCTAATTAAGTTAACCTATTATAGGAGAGCAATAAGATAACTTGGTCAAAAATTGATTTTATTTTTTGGCACATTAGAACAGTTATTTTCAAATGCAGTACAGAAATGTATACATTATCTCCCTATCTATACATAATGGCATTGTATAGCTGTCTACTTATAAAAAGGATTAGTTCTGACTTATTTTGTTGTAGAAAAAAAAAATCAAGTTTGGATTCTGGAGACCTGATTCCACAGCCCGAACTTATGAAATCAAGTTGCCTGAGCTGTACATCCATGTGGGGATTTTCCATTGCAGGATGCCAAATGGTCACACTTTATAAATGTGATCTAGTATATAACATACCTGATGCTTTTGAGGCCTGCTCATGGAACCTTCTGAATTGCAGTCTGTTCTCTGGTTTAGAATGTAAGTAAACATGGGGGAGGGGTGGTTTGGTTTTTTTACTGTACACATCACCAAATGTATCACCAGCTGTTTTATGCAGTAGAAACTGAAGACTGCAGTTCAGAGAGATAAGGTATAATTGACCAATTCTTATACACATTTGTGCAATAAGCAAAACCAATCCTGCAAATATTTTTATTTACTTTATTTATTTATTTATTTATTTATTTATTTATTTATTTATTTATTTAATTTACATTATTTACTCATGTCGACTCAAGGCAGATAGTGAGTCAATACAACCAACAAAATATGATATTCAATAATTAATGCATTAGAATACTAGAAGACTGGAAATAGTTCCTAACAGGCAGACAGACAGACCCAGATCTGTGGCTGAGCCTACGTTTGCCATATGTGCTGTGGGAAAGTCCATCCATTCGTTTACCAAATACAGGAACATATTGAAGCCAAGATTAAATATTAGCTATTTAATATTTAATATTAGACTTATACTATCATAGATAAAATGGGATTGGGTGTCTGGCAAGCAAGATGTCACCGGATGCATCTGTTCCATCTCTCCACACTAGTTTCCTTTTATCCAGATAGCTGTGAAAACTGTTGGTCCAATCCCTTTTTTTCTGGCATCCTTGTTGACATGATGGCCATGGATAACCATTCGCCACAGCCTAGTGCACTTCACTGGTGTCTAAGGCTCAAATGTCATTCCAGACCGCACAAGGATCTGACATCACACCTCTCCATTTAGGCCTCAAGAGACTTTCTCCACAGTTAGGAGGTACTGGAAAGGAAATGAATGTAACAGCGACAAATCTTGTTTTCTCCATTGCCGCTGGGGCTAATACAGCAAAATTCTCCGAAGAGCACAAGACATAAACCAAAACATATCTAATTGTTTAGTAATGGAAGTCGATTATCTGACAGAATCACCTCATCTTTTCTATTAAGAGGCATTATAGTGTGCAGATAATCTCAGTGGAATAATGCAGTGGTGCAGAGGGGCGATAAATCAAATGATAAATTGAGTGTAACGTCGATTATGCTAGCTATGCATAGAAATATATACATTTGATGGTCATTATGACACATGAAATGTTCAAGACCAAGAGTGAAAAATACATTTCAAATTCTCTATATGGGAAAACCTGACAATGATCTGCCGTTTGTGTCTAGCATTAAATTCTATAAATCTGTCAGTGTTTTCCGCACTGAAAGCCTGATTCTAAACGGAAAGGTCATTATCATTATTAAGTTTTATAAGAAAATCAGTACGTGTGCTGGTATCTATTTAATAACTGAGACATCATGAATGTCAGACTTAACACACTTTGCTGGGTGCTAATAACTCTTTAAGTGTACCCTTGACTCGAGTCGAAGGCAGTATTGGAAATTTTATATTATCTGAACTGCCTGGTAGCATTTAAACGTACTTCCTTAATAGCTATGTAAAAATATAGTGACTTCACACAACTTTAGCTGCTTTGAGGCTAGCACCAAAAGGTTATTCCAAACATTTTACCTTTCCACTCTCTCACCCGTAGTTTCCAGATACGGCAATACTTGGGCACAGCCACTTATTGCATTTAATGGTTATTTAAATTTTACCTGGGCGAGTTGTGCTTGTGAAATAATGTATGTGTCAATGATGGCAATAAAAATGAAGGCTTTTTTAATCAAAATAAGTGCTTGGCACAGCTACGATATTTTCATCATTGAACAAATAACTTTTTGACATTTCCATGGTAGAACTGGTGTGGTATACACATAAAATATGTATTTATTCAGGCTTCCCCTTAAAACTTTTTTTTGTAATTTTTGCATTATATGATTTTCTAATTCCAATCCAGTGATAACTTGTTTCTTTTTCTATTATATATTTAAATTAAAAATAAGGAGATGTAGTTTCTATTAATGAGTTTTGTAGGGGTCTTTTAGCATTATGTCCCTAGGCAACTTCCTTACCCAGCATGAAGTCCTCATAAGAGGTGCTTGTGCACCTGATTAATTCATAAATGGTGTGGAGGGCTGCATATTTGCACAATCCTTGTTAAATCATGGAAGTCTGCTATTTCTCTGTAGGATGCATTGCAAATTGTGATGCCAGCATTATGCACCTAATCATACCATTCTGTGTCAATCCCAAATTTCCCAAGCATTCTCATTTATATGACATCCATCTCAGGAGCTGGAAAGTCAAGGTCCATCAGTAACATTTATATCAATTTTGAAGAGACAATATACTGCTGAAGTGAAAAAGCAGACAGTTTAATATATCAGTGGCAATGCAGGAGGAGCAATGTATTTAATGAGTGACCAAAACACCAAGGTTAATATTTATGTCTCTGTTTAAAGTGTGTGCTGACTAGACATGTAGGTTTTGATGTGCTATTGGGCAGGATGGCAAAAAGATGCACACTGATGTCAACAAACTGCTGCCATATTTCCTATGAAAAGGAAACCTATTTACGTGATATTTATATAATATTACCTCTGTTACCTTTATTTTACTTAGCTAATGTTACTGGAGCTGTTATACTTCAAGAAACTGCAAGGAAAATCTCTCTCACAAGTGTAGTATCCTGAAATCAAAGACTGCCCTTCTCAAACCAAAAATGTTAAGGAACACGGTATCTTGAAAATAAAGTGATACTCAGATATCACATTTTAAATTAAACATTGTATTTTTGTTAATCATTTGGTGTATTAAAAGCCATTCAACGTGCCAGCATTTTAGGGGAATGAATCCAGTTAAAATAAGTATTGGACTCGGAATATAATCTGAAGACATGTAATTTTATTTGGTTTCACCATATTTTATTAAAAAATAAAATAAAGGAAACTGGAAGTGCCACCTTTCAGACTATGTCCAGAGCCTGTAAACAGATGCTACTAGCCAGTTTTACCAGCTGTGCTGGGTGAGGCAACTGGCCCCTTTCCTGTCTCACCCTCACCTCGCCACAGTAATCCATGCAACAGTCACCACCAGATTAGATTACTGTAACTCGATCTATGATGGCCTGCCCTTGAGACTGATCCAGAAACTCCAATTGGTCCAGAATGCAGTGGCGCAGGTCCTGACGGGAACGCCATGGATAGCACGTATTCAACTTGTGCTGCACCAGCTGCACTGGGTCCCGGTGGAGTATCAGGTCAGGTTCAAGGTTGTGGTATTGACCTTTAAGGCCATGAGTGGTCTGGGACCCAAGTGTCTTTGGGACCACCTCCTCTGGTATGTCCCCCAAAGAGCTTTATGCTCTGCCCTAGCCCTATAGACATCTGGCTGTCCTCGACCAGAGCCAGGGCTTTTCCAGCCCTGGTTCTTACCTGGTGGAACTCTCTGCCAAATAACACCCACATCCTGTGGGACCTTATGCAGTTCTGCAGGGCGTGCAAGGCAGAGATGTTCCACCAGGCCTATGGTTGAGGACAGCAACAGGTACCATTGTATCTGGCACTCCCCCCCCCACGCTTTCTCTCGCTTTTTGCAAGACAGTAATGCAAACTGTAAACTTGTTTTGGCACCATCTGATGTTGTTTTTAGCCACTTTAATTCCTTGGATTTTAAATTGTAAAATATTATGTTGTTAACCGTGCTGAGCTTTGTGGACTCAGAAGAGGGTAGTATGTAAATTAAAATGATAAATAAATATAAAAAAAAATTAGGTGACTCTATAATCCAACAATTAACACAGAACTCAAATGACTGAATAACTTCCTATACCATAGTTACCTGGATCAAGACTAATATTTCTGCAAATGGAAGGTGAAATTGCCAAAAATTGCCTCTACCCTTCAATTAGCATAACCTTTAGTCTGGATCCAAACCCATGTTTTAGCTATCTATTGTATATCATCTCATGTCTCAGGATAGCTTAACACCCAGCAGCAGCGTTTTGTAGAGGTAAGTAGACTTCAGTGAGAATAAAAGTTCTGTTCTGATGATAGAAACTGTAGTCTGGATCCAATCCAATGTCATTTGATAGTTTCCTGCTTGTGCCAAAAATGATGAGGGACTTAAGAGGACATGTGAAGAGAGCATATTTAGCATCTATTGCTAAACTCTGATATTTCTGTGATGGTAACTTACATAGTGACAGATCTAACAGGCTTAGTTTTTGAAAAGGTGACAAATACTGGGTGCAGTGTGACATGTTTGGAGACATATGACAACATCTGGATTTACAGTGTCCCGATGTTGTCAAATCAGTCCAATGGTTATCCACATGGTTTCATTAAACTGAGACAGATTAGCAGGGGAGGAAATGGGAAAGAGCCTGCTGCCTGGCTAGCAGCAGCTGACTAATATCTCATTGCCTTTTTTCTCCTTCTGTTTCACAGATACTTAAGGCCTGAGAGTATCCAGGCTTCTGTCCTTTGGCTCTTGTGTAAGGACCCCACCCCCACTCTTCCAGCCAAGATCTCCTTGGTCAGTGGGATCCTCCTCTTATTTAGAACTTGCTTATTTAAATTTGCTTATTTGAGCTGCGGTGGCTCAAGTGGTTAAGACGCTGAACTGTAGGCTGTGGAAGGTCAGCAGTTCAGCAGTTCGAGACCCGAGTGAGCTCCTGTCTCTAGTTCCAGCTCCTGCCAACCTAGCAGTTCGAAACGCAGAAATTGCAAGTAGATAAATAGGTACCACTTTGAAGGGGAGGAGCAAAACTGAAGGGTTAAATGGCTGTGCCATTAAACCCTTCTGTTTCACTCCTCCCCTTTAAAGCAGAGGGAAATGAAACTGATGAGTGAAATGGCTGCCAGTCATTTAAACCTCCAATCAGGCAAATGGAAGAGTAGAGGATCATGGAAATGGTGGACATGCTCAGCTGTTAGTTTTAATGGCTGTGAACCATTAAACCCCTTGGTTTCACTCACCCCTTTGAACACCAATGGGTTAAATGGCAGCAAGCTATTTAAACCAAACAGCTGACTGGTGGACCACTCAGCTGTTAGGTTTAAATGGCTGTGAGCCATTAAACCCCTCAGTTTTGCTCCCCCCTCAAAGTGGGGGGAAACAAAATTGACAGGTGTTCCCCCCCTTTTCCTAGCTCTGGTGAGCTGCAGTTGGAAGAAAGGTGGGAGGGGAGTCCTTTCCAGGATGGTCCCCACTCTCTTTTTCCCACCAGTGGCTCGCCGCCACCAGGAGAAAGGGGAACTGAACTCGCCGGACCAGCTCAGTTTGTGTGGGGCCCTTTTGGGTCAGTTTGGTTCATAGTTGCCTTGAACCCTGAACTGAACTGCTTTTGGGGGGTTCGTGCCCATCCCTAGTCTTGTGTTATTCCTTTCTTGAACCCTTTGAGATCTAATTTCCCCTTTTCTGGGTCCAGTTTTGGTAACAGTTTAAATCTGGGAGGAAGATCAGTCAGAAGAGAGATGAAGACCTGCTATGTATTCAGAAGCTGCCACACACCCCTTCTATTGCTTATTTCTGTTGTGTTTTCTTTTTTGTTCTGTAAGCCACTTTGGATCTCCATTGGGGAGAAAAGTAGGATATGAATAAACAAACAAAATAATATCAGTGTACAGAGGATTCAAAATAACACAGTATGGCAGCACATATGCTGCATAAAGTACTTCTTCATTCAATCAGTAATTAAAATGTGGAAGTCATTGCCAATGGTTGTAATGAAGGCCACTAGCACAGATGGCTTTAAAAGAAAATCAGATAGATTCATGGAGGATAGGTTTATCAATAGCTACTAGTCAAGATGACTAAAGGGAGGTTCCACATCCAGTGACATCAGGAGAAGGTGTGGGGCTTTATGCCCTGTTTTTTTGTGGTTGACTACTGAGTCAAACAGTATGCTGGACCACATAGGCCACTGTTCTGATCCAGCAGTGTGTACTTATATGCAGGGCTCTTTTTATTAAAAAAGCCCAGCAGGAACTCATTAGCATAACAGGCCACACCCAACAGCAGACACTCATTAGCATATTAGGCCACACCCCTGACAGTGGCCACACACCCATGTTACCAGAAGTGTGGTCATCTAGCCATACCATCGCAAGGTCATCCTATCATGTGATTTATGCCATCACGTGTCAACAATACCCTTCCACCCTCTACATTGGACAAGCAGGCTAGTCCCTTCAACAAAGAATTCATAAGTCTAACATTAGAAACCACAACATTCAAAACAGTTTAACCCTCCAGGACATTCAGTTGCTGACCTAAAAGTAGCAGTTCTCTTACAAAGGAATTTCAAAGGGAGATTAGGAATAGAGACTGCTGAATTGCACCTGATAATGAAGTTCAAGACAATGCATCCACCTGGATTAAATCGACCTAGTTTTCCTGTCTCATTACCAGTGCTGATTTCTCCACACCTATTGCCCCTTTGCCCATCTCACCTAAATCCAATCATGCCTGCTATTGTCATTTGCCTGCTAATGTCATTCGGCATCTGAAATCACTCCACTTTCCAATAAATAGGACAGAAGGACTCCCATTCTAGCTATATGTGAAGAAGTGAGCAGTGACTCACGAAAGCTCCTACCCTGCCACATATTTTGTTAGTCTTTAAGGTGCTACTGGACTCTTGCTGTTTTCTACTGCTACAGACAAATTAACACAGCTACCCATCGTGATACTCACTTTGAGAGAGCAGTGGACTTACTTGGAATATGGCAGTTTCATGTGCTCAGCCATACTTCAAATAAGCCACAGTTTTGTATTACCGTATGTTTGAACCAAGTCGCTGACTGAACTCATGACAAACTGTGGTTAAGGAAGCTTAACCGTGGTTCCACATGATACCTGAATTGGCAACCCATGCTTTGCTTGGAATCAGAAAGGTTCGGTTCCTGGGGCTGGTTGAAACCAGCTTCAACCCTGTTTGCCAGCATTGTGGTGTTACTTCTGGCCTGCATTTGTCTACATGTGAGAGGACTGGCCATGGAAGGAATACAACACACATGCACAGAGTATGGGGTTGTGCTGCAGACTTACTGGGATTAAGTGGTGCTTGATGCGAAATACAGGCTGCGGTCACACGGAGCATTAGCCATGCTACAGAGACGGAAGATAGGTGGATTTTCCGGGCGTGATCACACCACCACATCTGGGAAGCGTAGAGCTCCCGTGGCTCACCCGAGGCTTCCCACAGAAGATGCGGGGTAAAAAACTAGTACCCCCGAGGTACTAGTTTCCAGAAACTGCGGGGCAAGGGCGGGCGTCTGATCGCGATTCTGGTGGTAGTTCATGGCATCCGGCGCCCGCCCATGTCCCCTCGCAAAAAGGTGTTTTTTTCCTTCCAAGTCTCCACGGGATGCGCACAAGCACCCAACAGAAAATGCGCACACTTCAGTTAAAAAAAAAAAAACACAACCCCGTTTGCTGCACCGCCCTGCTTCTTTGCTTGTGGTGTGATCGGCACCTCCCCCCTAACCATGGGACCTTGACGGGACCTCAACCTGATCGTGCGGCTGTGCGTTTTTTTGCTCCGGGGCAAACAGCCCCGCTTCCCCCCCCCCCGCATTTTCCAACCTGCGTGACCGGAGCCACAGTCATGGAACTTGTTGGACGACCTTGGGCCTGTTATTCTTTCTCAGCCTAAGCTACCTCACAAGAATAAAATGAAGGAGGGAAGAACAATGTACACTGCCCTGAAATCCTTGGAGAAAAGGTGGAATAAAAATGTGCTAAATAAATAAAGATGTACCAAAGACTACAAGGACACAAAAGCAAAAGAATGGCCATTTTCCCTTTGAGAAAATAATCAGCAGTTAATCAGACGACATGGACATTTATATGAAAGCAAGCTATGTTGACTTGACCAGTAACATACTGCCAGTGTGATGTGATAACACATTCCTTGTAAGGCAGATATTCAGGAGAGAAAAAACCATGGTCATTCTTATATTACTGAAGATTTTTAGAGGATGCACTAGGTCATGGGTAGGCGACCCCTAGCATGTGTTCCAAACAGCAGCATGCCAGATCATTTTGCACAACAAGTCAGCTCCTTTGCTCCACCTCAAAAGAAGGAGTACAGCAGAGTTAAGACAGAGGACAACTCTGGGGCATTTTAAAACCAGAAGCAGTAATATCATCTCTTAGGACTTCCTTTGGACCCACTTCCAATGAGTGCCAGAAGTACCAGGCTAATAGCTGGTGCTGTTTCTGCTCAATCAGCAGATGTGGGAGGCTGACAGTCACATGTCTGATATCACCATACAGGCAGCAGAGACAGGTGGTTTAAGTTTATCAAGCCTTGGATGGATCACTATGCATGGCTGAAGGCTGGTCTTATAAGTCACAGCTAGTGCACAACATGCTTAAGTCAGAGCAGATTTTATTTCCCCTCTCCACAACTCTCTCTCAGCAAATTGAAAGCACAGAATACAATTAAGCAAATCTATTTTCACCAAAGATTTACAAAGCATCCTGTGGCTTTGAAAACTCATTTGCAGCAAAGCTTTCCCATGTTTTCTCTACCCCACATATGTAAGAAATGTTTCCTCACTGAACTAATGCAAGCTACTTTCAAGCACGTGGAAGACGAGGTGGGGGGGGAGTTTACAAATTTCCAGCGTCTGAGAGGGGAGACTGGCTGTTGGTCCATTCAAGACAAGAGCTTCAGCAAGCCAAGCTAACAAATCTCCTTTTTGTACCGGGTGTGTGTGTGTGTGTGTGTGTGTGTGTGTAAGGGGAGAAGGCACAACAGTGAACTCCTTCATGGATGACTCCGCCCGGGCCCCGCGAGGGTGCTCCGAGTTACATCATCCAGTGGGTCACAGGAGGACCTTTCTAGTCTTTTAACCCTCCCACCAAAGGGACCATCCGTTCCCTCCTGCCCCACTTCTTCAATAGCCAAAGGGGGAGAAAAGTTCAGTTTTCCAAGAAAGACACATGGCAAGACAAACATGAAAGGAGGTGAATACCTGACACCACCTTTTAGCCCTCCTTAGGAGGCCATTCGCAGAGGGTCCCTTGTTGCCTCTGTTCTCTCCCCCCCCCCCAGAATCCTCTGAGAGCTCCAGAGCAAATTAATTTATGCAGCAGCCAAATCACTCGCTTACAACTTTAAGGCCTGTAGCTCACAAAGTAGAAGTTTTGCTCACAGCCTCACAGGTCTCCGCAGCTTAGAGGGACTATAAGCGACCGGCTCCACTGCTGCTCCCAGACTCCGTTTGTGATCCCAGGAGGGATCTGGCCCCTCCCTCCCTCATTTCCTCCTGTGGAGGTTGTGAAGAGAAGACCAATTAAACCTGCTGGATGACCTGGGACCAGCCATGGATTCTCTCTCGAACTCACCTACTTTGCAGGGATGTTGGGAGGATAAAAAGGGCAGAGGAACACCATGAAGCTCACTGAATGAACTCTCTCCTTCTCTCACACACGCAGACGCATGCTCTCTCTCTCTCTCTCTCTCTCTCTCTCTCTCTCTGCCTAAACTATCTCACAAGGTTGTAATTGGGGTATAAAATGGAAAAGGGGAGAACAGTGAAGATCATTGGGTCACCTTGGTTCGTTCTGTCTTGCAGCCCAACTTACCTCGCAGGGTTGCTGGGTGAATAAAAGGAAGACCACATTAGAAACTGGGGGACGTCTGCTCAGGAGCTAAATGGGGAGGCTGTCTGCAGCAGGAGGTCCCCCCAGCAAGCTGTGCACATGCACACACACACACGTGCGCAGAACTCCTGCAGCCCCCCAGAGAAAGAAAACATGCAGCTGGGCAGAGGGGAGCCAAGGTGGTGAGGCAGAGGCGGTCATCCCTGGGAAGCGCCGAGAGGACCCGGCTGCCTTTGGAGAGCTTGAAAGAAAGGGCAGCCATTCCCTGGCAGACCCGACCGAGGCCAAACAAGAAAGGCACAGCGGGGTGGAGGCAGGGCCCGGGTGGTGGGGGGCAGGCTCTGGCATTCTGGGGGAGGCAATCTGGGCTGTGAACCATCTCCCCTCCCCTCCACCCAGCAGACAGAGATGGCGCTTACATCCTCGCAGTCTCCCAAGCCAATTGCCGCCATTGGGGGAGGCAGCGAAGCGTCTGAATTGGTGGGAAGAACTCACCATGCAGCCAACTGAGCGGAGAAGAGGCCAAGCACCAGACAGCCAAGGTGGCCCCAGGTTGACGGGGAAGCTGTGCCCCTCGATTTCTTTCACTGGCAGTGGTGCTGGCCTCACACGGCACAAGCCCCTCTGGCCATGCCTGGATCGGGGCCATGCCACCCACTGGAATGGATGCCTCCAGTTGGCCCAGGAGAGAGGGACTGGCCACTGGGTGGTGGCATCTTCTCTGGCAGTCGCTGAGAGGAGGAAACCCCCTCCCCCTCACAGTGCAGCCCAGCAGCCCTCAAGGGCCTGCTTGGCCATGCTGTGGAGGAGAAGTAAGATGTCAGGGCCTTCACCCCCCACCCCCCGCCTAACTCCCTTGATGGCGCCAGCCGCGGCAGGCCCTCGAGGGCTGCCAGGCTGTGCTGCGGAGGGGAAGGAGGGTGCCCAGGGCCTTCCCATGCCCGCCCACCTCCCCCAACAGTGCCGGTTAAGTTATCTTGCCTGAGGAAGAACCGGCACGGCAGAGCAGTGGCAGACGGCAATGGGACATGCACGTGTTCTGAGTGCTTGTTGCCACTGCCGCTTCTTCTTCCATTGAGGGTGGGGAAGAGTGGGGCGGGCTCGGAAGCCAGCCAAAATGCCATTCCAGGGCATTCCAGCCCCAAAATAGCCCTGCTTATATGTTCTGTTCTTATTTTCTCCAGTGGTTGCTAGCCAGGATTGACATTCATTACTATCTCACCACTTGTGTGTGACCAGGAATAGGAGCTCCTGTTTGCACTCATTTTGAATGTCAAGGATGATCCCTAACTTGTGTTATAATCAGGTAAACACTTTTTATGGCGAATATCACAGTGTACATAATTTTGTGTGGCAAACACTTAAGGAACTCTTGCACATTTTGGATAACAGGATCCACTACAAATTAATGAAATTTAACAGAAATTTCAGTACTTCTGACAAAAGTAAATGGAATTTCTACTATTTCTGCAGAGCATTATTTTATTGTCTCGCAGAGTACTGTCTCACACACCAGCACTATTCTGTTAATGTGAGTTTGGGGCAATTCACACTGGCCTCTCGTCCTAACAAAGAGGAGGCCTGGTGTGAATGAAAAATTACCTTCAGAAATTGTTACTTTTTGATCTGACCCCACATGCCAAATTCTGGGGGCTGAGTATGTGAAAGAAGATCATTCAGCTATTATTCTGAGCTATGGTTCAGGCCTTGGGAATGGTTTTCAATATCGACCCTGTGTTGAGTACATTTACCTAACAATTGGGGTTTTTTATCCTATCTGCTACATTTTTATCCCACCCTTGCATGGACTTCAGGGTGGTATACATAGCAACTCTCCCTGTTTTCTCTTCATAAACACCCTTTAAGGTAAGTTAGATTCAAAGAAAATGACTGGCCCAAAATCACACAGTAAGAATTTGAAGTTGGGTCTCCACAATCTAGTCTGATACTCTAACCACACTTGGTCACTGCAGAAGCCTCTACTGTACTTCATTTTAAAAACCAAAGACGAACACAAACCTGACAGCAGATCCTAAAAACTGGAAATACTTCAGTAGTGGGAAGAAATCTGTGGGTTGGATCCAGACTAAAAATTTTAATGGCATAATGGAACTTTCCTTTGTCTCCTCCTCCCACTGTAGCCCATTGATCTTCATGAAATGCTGCTCCTGGACCCATAGAAATGGCATTGAGGTGCGGTCTGTTGTGGGAAGGGGTAGAAATTGCCAGTTTACTCTTGGTTCTAACCCTCTAACACTAAAATGTTAGCATAGTCTTACCACCATGAACTTTAAGCCAGGTATCTGAACATGCTATCCACAAAGCTTCCAACTGAATAAGCAATAACCAACAATAATGATGACGAATAGGCTGTCATTTATTGCCCTGCTTATTCTATGCATTATATTGCTTGTACTTCATTTTTTCTGATTTTTGTAACTGAGATGTTGCATTTTTACAGTATGTCTTATACTGTTTTTCTTTATTCCATTGTTTTCCTAACTTCGTAATCCACTTTGAGTCTCAGTGAAAAAGGTGAACTATAAGCACAGTAAATAAATAAAGCTAATTTTATGTTACTTTTTTCCACGAAGTAATGCTAGCACATATGTTTTGCATTATAAATATTTTGTTAGCTATAGTATTACATTGTTAAAGTGCTACTAAGTTGCAATGTCCTAGAGAACTCAAATTTTCAATAAGTTTGCACTTTGGTATCAGGGATATAGTACATATATTGCATGATAGTTATTCAGAAGAAACATGCACCATAAAAACTGGCACAATAAGCACAAAAGAACTTTTGGGAAAAAATGGCATAGAAATTATCTCAAAGTGTCTTTATTTTATTTATTTAGAACATGTTAATGCTGCCTCTCCAGGTGGCGGCTTACAAAATAAAAACAATAAAACAAAAAATTAAAAAAGATATTAATTAAAATCCAGCATAAAAAAACCATTTTATCATATCAGCCTTTTGCATGAGATTGTAATTCCTGGGACCTTCTGGCCTGTGAATCCTGCTTATTGTCAAAAAGGACATGATTGCCAATTAAAAGGGATAATATTATAGTCCACACAGCTACTGTGGGAGAGCCTTAAGATTTACCTTAAGATCTAAGAAAAATGTCATTTAAGAAAGTTTCACTTGTTTCTGTCTGGTTGAAACTGCAAGAAACGAATGGATATCTAGGCAACTAATCTGTGTGTTTTGCTGTAGTTACCAGGTAGCAGAATTTTGTCTCTGGCCACTAAGTCTGAAAACACCACAACAGATACCAAAGTGTTATGAATGGTGTTATGAACTAGTGTTATTTTTTTTCTTCAAATCTAAGTTACTGTCCTACCATGCTATAAAGTGTGAACTTGGAAAATGTTGAAACAGTTAACAGAATCAATAAATGTGTGGAAGACGAGATGCAAACATAAACCAGACTGAGACATGTTTTCCATGCCAAGATTTTTCAGTCTTCTGTATTTTGTCATTTGTTAAACCATAAATAGTTGCAAACAGTGTAGTGGTTCAGAGCGCCTTTGTTTCTAACATAAACAAGGTACAGGGCATAGCCCTGAATGTCAGCCAAAGAGGACTATAAGTTACAAAATGATATATATGTATAAAAGGAGTGTCAGACTGTAATTGAGAAATTGTGGTTGGTCACAGACAAATATGGGAAGTAGATGGAGCTCTGGAGAGCAGTATGTATTTAGTAGAAAAATGACCCAGACTAAACCTTTAGAGGTGCTGTCCTGTATTTATGAAATTAATTTAATTCCTCATATAAAACTTCAAGTTTAGTTTATATAATTTGGTGTATCATTTATTCTTTGAGGTGCCTGACTGTCCTAGTTGAGAAAGGTTAGACTCATAAAATCTGCACTGAACAAATGAACTTTTAATTTAACTACAGTTAGTAGCAGTCTACAGTACAGTAATAACTTGGATTAAATATACAGAAGAGATTATTTTAAAGAGATTAGCTATAGTCCACTCATTTATGAGAATAACATTTTCCATTCCAAACTACTGTATCTATGAATTCACTAACTTAATAATTAGGTGAGAAAAAACAAAAACAAAAACTGAAGAGTACGGCTGTTTAAATTAGAGGAGATAGTTCCTGTGTCCCCTCTTCTCCACCTCCTCCCAAATTGACATTTGTTCAGAACTGAGTAAATTTTGACTTGATTACATTATTACCAAGTAATGTTCTATAAATTAGTATTTGGGTGTTTTTTAAATCAAAATGTTTAAAGAGTTTCCCACCTGTAATTACTTTGGTATTGCACCTTTGACTGAGCAAACTTCAGAGGACAGTGGAAGACAGGAAGGCCTGGCGTGATCTGGTCCATGGGGTCGCGAAGAGTCGGACTCGACTGTGCGACTGAACAACAAATTGCACCTTTATTCATTGTACAAATGTAAATAATGTTTCAAAATTTCATAACCTGAAGAGGTCAGTATAGTAACAGAAACAAGCAATTATACAGCCACAGTAAATTGATTAGCAGCACTGAATGCATATCTTCAAGACACATATGCTGACTTTTCTTATTCCTGCTCCTCAAAGAATGATAAAACTGTTAAAATGGGTTTGTATTGTCACAGAGTCCATATGATGGCAAACGTTTGAAAAGGACTTTCCCCGCTTTTGTTTCAAAATTATTTTTCACTTGTACACATTAATTCATAGAGCTTTAAAGATGTTAACACTTTTAAGTCCTGCTGATGTACATTTAGGAGAGAATTATATTGCTCAGGTTTCTCACACTGAAATCAATGGATGTAAAATGGCTTAGCTTTGACAGGATGGGGTCCCATGCAGTGTGGATGCACAAATGCCACACACTTCAAAGCAATATATGTTAGAGATTATCATTTTCTGTGGACAGATTTGGACTGAGAAGATCCTGTGTATCATATCCATGCGTGAATATGTATCATGTACCCATTCATACGTGAATGTGTTCATATGTGTTTATATGAGTTTATATCATTTGAATGGTATGAAGAAATAAATACATACATATTTTATTTTCACTCTATGGCTGTTTGAAGAAAGTTACAGGGTACACAGCATGCAAAACTTACCACCTGGTCTCTTGGAACTGCCCTCTCTGCTCTGACCTTTCAGTGACCTTTTAAAAAGTGACATTGAAGAACTGCTTTCTCCAGGGGTGAGAAGTAATTTGCTTCCCTAGCTCCTCTTCTCCAGACATGTCTAAAACACAGGCTATAAATGTATATTCGTGGTTTGTTTTGGCTACAGCTCTAAGTGACACAATCAAAGCCATTTAGAAATTTTTAAAGTTGTCAGTACAAAGGCCTGGTCAACAACCACCCAGTTAATGCAAGTTACAAAGTGAGTAGCTAAATCTGCAAATATCTAAACTTTCTTTCTTCAAATTGCCTGTCAGTTTCTACTCACTTTATCCAGGTTGGTTCTCAGTCTGAAGGTTTTTCCTAATATATTTTTTTTCATCACATGAGAAATACGAATAATAAAAGTAAAAATGGTAAAAATCTGCTGTGTGTTCAGGGTTGGCCCTGCCTGCAGGCTGTTCTGAATGAAGTGACAACTTGGCACACAGAGAGGTAGTCTTGTAAGGAGCTCTCTTGTTCAGAGGACAGATAGGGGATTTTTCTAGAAATCTGAGGGAAGACGAAAGTTTGTAGGAAAAAAATGAAATCCTAATATATATATATTTTTTTTTAAAAAAGGGATTAAAACCCCACTAAATAATAGAAGCAACATCTGTAGCCTTAAGAAATGAATGCCTACTGAGACCTCGCAAGACTACATTCTGAGATCTTTAAGGCTAGTTTGGGGGTTGCTAGCAACCACAACAATATTGCAGAGCCTTCCAGACCGTGGCTTCTGCCAGTCAAAGGTGAGGAGAGCAGGGATGGACTGAGTGGCCCAAACAACCCTGAAATGGACCCTCCCCATACCCTGCCACATCTCCCGATGGAGAGACTGCTCACCTGGGCCAGGCCTGGTGATAGCCACTGCATACTCACCCATGCAACACCTTGTCCCTCATGCTTTTCAACATCTATGTGAAGCTACTGGGAAAGGTCAGAGATTTGGGCTCAGTTGCCACCAATATGCAGATGACACTCAGCCCTGTCTCACACTGCCAGCAGATCCCAGGGAAGCTGTAGAAACGGAAGAGATACATACCACGAGGAGTTTTGGAATGTTTTGGAAAGAGACCCTTTGTTGATTAGCAGGATGAGAGCTGAGAAACAAGTTGGGATGGGTCATCTCAAAGCCATTCTGTGTCATAGAAATGCAAATGACCCTGGCCAGAGGAGGACACCTAAGCTTTGTGAAATCAAGGTGCAAAGTAAAAGGCCAGTGCGTTTTGTGTGTGCCTCTGTGTGATGGCATTCACTGGTACTGATCCCAGAACCTTTTGACAGGGTTCTCCCAAGTGCTGACCCTCATGCACTTGTCTTCCTTACTCAGCCAGAGAAAGAGAGAGTCACCCTCCAGAACAGCCTAGCAGGGATCTGCAGAGGGAAGGGGGAACTGGTGGAAATTTACTCTGCCTTGTATATGAATACTGGCACCTTTTTCTTTACCTACCCCACAACAAAACTGTAAAGGGCCTTTTTGGA
Source organism: Gekko japonicus (assembly GCF_001447785.1). Classification (NCBI taxonomy): domain Eukaryota; kingdom Metazoa; phylum Chordata; class Lepidosauria; order Squamata; family Gekkonidae; genus Gekko; species Gekko japonicus. The sequence continues at coordinate 474,516 of NW_015164192.1, forward strand.
GATGGAAAATGTTATGTATGCAGCCCGCCACACGGCAGCCACAAGAAAGACAGGAGCTTGGCTCCAGAAAGACAATGGGATCTAGGATCCTAGTCCCCCCCTAGCTGACCAATGGGCTTCTTGGCGGGAAATTCAAACCCTCCAATGGAGTGGGAGGCCCAGGGATGGGAGTGTATATAGTTGGCCTTGCAGGGCCGTTGTGTGTTCTTGTGTGAAGTACTGAATAAACGTGTGCAACGGCATGTCGTGGTCCGAGTCTTCCATGCGGCGAACCAAGTACTTTACAGTGGCGACGAGGATGGGATCCCGCTGAGTCTGGCCTGGCTCGCATCAGCGCAACGCTCCGTTCCTGCTACGCCGCGCCCCGCATCGCGCACCAGCCGCACCGCACTGCGCACCGCAACGAGGAACCACAGCCCCGTGCTACTGCTACGCCATGGCCTCCAACAGAGGGAATCTGGAGATCTTCGATCCTGCCCAACCAGAGCTATGGGACTCGTGGACCGACCAGCTGACGTGCCATCTCGAGTACAACGAGGTCACCGACGCTGGCAAGAGGCGAGCGCTGCTCCTGAGTTCCTGCGGAGTGGCGACGGTCCATCTTGCTAAAAGTCTCCTTGCGCCCCGGTCCATCCTGGAGTGTACCTATGAGGAGATCATCGAGGCCCTCACCAAGTACCTCACGCCGCGGCCAACGACACTCGCCAGGCGGTTAGCTTTCCAGGGCGAGTCGGCCGCAGCCTTCATGGCTGCCCTGCGCCAGCTGGCGATGGACTGTTCCTTCACCAAGGTGGAGGAGAACCTGCTCACACAGTTCGCGTGGGGCCTCAGCGACCTCAAACTACGAAGGAAGATGGTCGGGACCGCTGACATCAAGCTGGAGGCGGCCCTGCAGCTCGCCATCGCGCATGAGGACTCCCATCGCCCCACCTCAGCAGCGCACCAGGTACTCCCCGACGGAGAAACCGAGGAGTCCGAGGAAGACGTCCGCTTCGTCTGACAGCCACCACGCCGCCAGCCACAGGCCCCAAGCAACCCCGGACTCAAGCCCACCGGCGGCTCCACATGCGCCAGTTGCGGCGAGGAACACGAGCGCCAGTCCTGCAGGTTCCGCGACGCAACGTGCCACACTTGCGGGAAGCAGGGACACCTCGCACGCGTCTGCCGCTCCAAGGAAAGCAGGCGCCAGCAGGCCCGCCGCGCCGCCGGCCGGCTGTCACAACGCACGGGACATCCGCCGACACCGCCGAGCTCTACCTCCTCATCGACCAGCCGTCCCAACAGGTACTGTGCGTCTCAAATTCCTCGGGCGCCCCGAAAATCCAGTTGATGGTGCAGATTGAGGGGGCCCCCTGCCAAATGGAAGTGGACTCGGGGTCAGCGGCGTCCATAATTTCGGTGGAAACGCTGCGCCGGCTGTGCCCTAAGGGGGGGCCCCGACTACGCCCATCACACCTTAGCCTTGTGGACTTCCAACGCAACCCGGTTCCCATCCGGGGGGTGGGAACTTTCAGGGTGAAGTTCAGAGGGTTTTCGGGACTATTGGACCTGGTGGTGGTCGAGGGAAACCTGGTCAGCCTGTTGGGCCGGGCCTGATTCGAACCATTGGGCATCACGGTTGGGGTCAGGGGAGTAAACAGCTGTGCACCGCGAGACTTTGATGAGATTTGCAGGGAATTTCCGGCTGTGTTCGATGGGGCCCTGGGTTGCTACAAAGGACCCCCAGTTTCCCTGCAACTGGACCCCTCGGTCGCCCCCATCTGCATGCGTTATTGCACGGCTCCCATCTCCACTTGGCCAAAGATTGACGCGGAGCTGGACAAATTGGTGGCGCAGGGGGTCTTGGAGCCTTTCCCGCACTCAATCTGGGAAACCCCCATAGTAACCCCCCTTAAGCCGAATGGGGAGATCCGCATCTGCACGGATTACAAATGCACTATCAACAAGGCGCTGCACGACCACTCCTATCCGGTCCCGGTCGTGAGTCACGTCCTGGCCACTCTTGCGGTAGCCTCCATCTTTGGGAAATTGGACCTGGCACAGGCCTACCAGCAACTGCCGGTCGACGAGGCTACTGCCAGAGCGCAGACCATAGTCACCCACAGGGGTGTGTTTCGAGTGAAGCGGCTGCAGTTTGGGGTGAGCGTGGCGCCAGGGATCTTTCAACAATTAATGGACTCTTTATTAAAAGGGATCCCTGGAGTGACGCCGTTCTTCGACGATGTCCTCATCACCGCCACGTCCCTGGACGACTTCGCCTCCCATCTCCGCGCCGTCCTGCAGCGTTTCAACTCGGCCGGCCTCAAGGTGAAGCGCGAGAAATGCCTCCTCGGCATACCAGAGGTGGACTTTTTGGGGTTCCGGGTCGACGCGATGGGCCTGCACCCCGCGAAAGACAAGGTCAAGGCCATCGTGGAAGCCCCCCCCCACTTGCAAACCCGAACTGCAGGCATTACTGGGGCTCATCAATTTCTACCACGCCTTTTTGCCTCACAAGGTGGCGGTGGCAGAGCCTCTACACTGGCTACTGGATAAATCGGCCAAGTGGACCTGGGGCCCAAGGGAGGTGGCAGCGTTCCGGGGAATAAAAGCGCTCTTGATTTCGAACGATGTGCTGGCCCATTTTGACGAATCCCTTCCCGTGGTCCTCGCGTACGATGCTTCTCCGTAAAGCGTCGGTGCCGTCCTGGGCCACGTCCTCCCCGACGGCCGCGAGGTTCCCGTGGCCTATTACTCCCAGACCCTGACGGCTGCGGAGCGCAACTATGCGCAGATCGACCGCGAGGGGCTGGCAATCGTGGCGGGAGTTAAAAAGTTTCACAATTTTGTCTACGGCTGCCCCTTCACGATTGCCATGGATCACAAGCCCCTCCTGGGACTGCTGGCGCCTGACAACCAAACGCCCCAGGTGCTGTCGCCGCGGGTGCTCCGGTGGTCCCTTTTCCTGGCCGGCTACCAGTACCGCTTAGAGCACCGACCGGGCAAGGCTATGGGCCATGCTGACGCTCTGAGCCGGCTGCCGCTCCCGGAGGCAGCGGTGGACCCTGCCCCGGCACTCGGCGTCCTGAGCATCGAGGACCTCCCCGAGCCCCCCCTGAACGCCGCCGACATCGCTGCCAAGTCGTCCCCCTCCTTTCTCGTGTTTTGGGCTGGGTGGTGAGGGGGTGGCCTGCATCGTCCCCGGGAGCTGAGTTCGTGCCTTTCACCACCAGGAAGGACGAGCTGTCGGCGCTAAAGGGGTGCCTCCTGTGGGGAGACCGAGTCGTGGTCCCCAGCGGCCTGAGAGGGCGCGTCCTGGAAGCACTCCATGAGGCGCACCCAGGGATCATGCGCATGAAGGCTCTGGTGCAGAGCTATGTGTGGTGGCCGGGGATCGATGCAGAAATCGAGACATGGGTCCGGAGATGTCAACCCTGCCAGGAGGTCTGGCCCAACCCACCCAAGGCACCGACGCAGGTGTGGGAATCAACGCGCAAGCCCTGGTCCCGGCTGCACGTGGACTTCGCCGGGCCGTTCCAGGGCCTACTATTCCTGGTAACTGTGGATTCATATTCCAAGTGGCTGGAGATCAGCCCCGTCTCCACCACCTCGACCAAGGCAGTGATCCGCTCCCTCCGCCGGATCCTCGCCACGCACGGTCTGCCGGATACCATCGTTTCTGACAATGGGACGGCCTTCACGTCGGGGGAATTTCAGGAGTTCCTCCAGAAGAATCTGATCCGGCACATTCGCTCGGCGCCCTTCCACCCTGCAACGAACGGGCAGGCGGAGCGAATGGTGCAGACGGCTAAGGAGGCCCTAAGCCGGATCACTGAGGGGGGGAAGATGGAGGCCGAGAGGAGGGGCCACCACCCGACAACAGCCAACCCACAGAGGCCCCGAGCAAGGAGGGAGGATCGGTCCCGGAAGAACCCGAACCACCGACGCAGCCACCAGAGCAGAGGGCCCCGGAACGACCAGACCTGGGCCCTCCTCCACCGGTCCCCACACCGGCTCCTTCACTGGCACCCAGGCGTTCCACCCGTGAGCGAAAGCCCCCTGCTTATCTAAAAGACTACATCACCCAGGTGGTGTCTGAACTATGGGGGGAGGGGTGTTATGTATGCAGCCCACCACACGGCGGCCACAAGAAAGACAGGAGCTTGGCTCCAGAAAGACAATGGGACCTAGGATCCTAGTCCCCCCCCCAGCTGACCAATGGGCTTCTTGGCGGAAAATTCAAACCCTCCAATGGAGTGGGAGGCCCAGGGGTGGGAGTGTATATAGTTGGCCTTGCAGGGCCGTTGTGTGTTCTTGTGTGAAGTACTGAATAAACGTGTGCAACGGCATGTCGTGGTCTGAGTCTTCCATGTGGCGAACCAAGTACTTTACAGAAAATCTGCTGGGGGAGGGGGCAAAGGCATAGAAAAGCAAAGGCATAGAATAAAACTTCACAACTTTCTAAAGAGAGGTCAATTTTATGGTCAGTCAAGAGGAGAAAGGAGTCCATCTTAGTTCAAGTAAGCAGCCCTTGAGTACATGGTTCTGAGAAAGTTAGGGATGATTCCTGAATACTGAAAAAAAAGGCAATTAATGCAATGAAAGGATTTGAAGTACCTCTCTCGTACTGATATAAGAGGAGTGCATTCAGGCCTCGGTTCCTGCCGGAGCGCACCGGAGCACCACTCCACCAGTCAGGAGCCCAGAGGGGGGGCGCATAAGCCCCACCCCCTGCTCCCACCAGCCATCAGTTGGGACATGGTAGGGGGGAACATTCTCCTGCCTCTCTGAGCCCCAGGGTGGTAGCCTTGGACTCGTAGGGGCAAATTCCACCTATCGCGGGAGAGGTCATTCTGGCTCCCCCAGCTCTCCTTAGGGGCTCTTCAAAAACTTATGGCCACTGCCGCTGTTCTCGGCGGCAGCTGCAATGCCCACGGAGGGGAAGAAACGTTCTCCTGCCTCCCTGAGCTCCAGGGTGGTGGCCTTGGACTCGTAGGGGCAAAATCCACCTCTCGCGTGTGATGTCCGGGCGGCGTTGCCAGCCAGACATCACACGCGAGAGGTCATTCTGGCACCCCAGCTCTCGGGAGGGGCTCTTCAAAAAGTTATGGTCGCCATCTGTTCTCAGTGGCAGCTGCGACGCCATTCAGGGGGCGGGGCGGGGCAAAATATTCCTTGCCTCCCTGAGCCCTTGGCGGCAGCTGCAATCACTGCTGAGCTGCTCTCCCACCTTTTTCAGGCTCTGGGCCTGAAAAATGGCCTGCACAGCCACCCCCCCACCCTCCCCTCTTTTTTCTGGCTTCTAGCTAGAACGCTGGGCCAGCCGAATGCCAATTTCGGCTCCTTTATATCCTATGGGCCATTGAAGTCAATGGCAAAAACATAGGGTATATTCTGGGGGCTGGAGGGGAGGAAGTTTGAGGGAGAGGCTCCAATCTCACAGGGTAGCTGCTGAAGCCTCTTCCCAAGACACTAACCAAGTTTGAAGAACATTGGACCAGGGGGTCCAATTCTACAGGCCCCCAAACAGGTTGCCCCTATCCATTTCATTGTTCTCTATGGTGGGAAAAAGTAACTTTTTGTCCCACTATAGAGAACAATGGAGGGGATGGGGGCTACCTGTTTGGGGGGCAATAGAATTAGACCCCCTGGTTCAATGTTCCTGAAATATGGCGGGTATCTTGGGGAGAGGCTCCAGCAGCTACCCTGCGATATTGGAGCCTCTCCCTCAAACCCCCTCTCCTCCAGCCTCCAGAATATACCCTATGTTTTCGCCATTGACTTCAATGGGCCAAGGATATAATGGGGCCGGAATTGACATTAGGCTGGCCCTTTTTCAGGCCAGCATTCTAGCGCGGAGCCTGAAAAAGGAGAGGAGGATGGGTGGCGGCTCTGCAGGCTGTTTTTCAGGCCCTGTGCTCCGGCGCAGAGCCTGAAAAAGGCATGGAGGGCAGCTCAGCAGTCCCCCCGCCCTGTGGCGGTTGCAGCTGCCGCCAAAAGCGGCAGAGGTGGCCATAACTTTTTAAAGAGCCCCTAAGGAGAGCTGGGGGAGCCAGAAAGACCTCTCACGTGAGAGGTTGAATGTGCCCCTATGAGTCTAAGGCCACGACCCTGGGGCTCAGGGAAGCAGGAGAGCTCCCCACCCATCAAAACTGCCACCGAGAACAGCGGCGGTGGCCATAACTTTTTAAAGAGCCCCGAAGGAGACCTGGGCAAGCCAGAATGACCTCTCACGTGTGATGTCCAAGCGGCACTACACCAAACAGGCAACGCCGCTCAGACATCACACGCGAGAGGTGGAATTTAGGAAAGTGGAATGATTTCAGATTCCAAATGACATTAGCAGGCAAAAGACAATAGCAGGTGTGACTGGGTTAAGTGTGATACGCAGAGAGGTAGTAGGCATGGAGAAATTAGCATTAGTAATTAGACAGAAGAAGAAGATGAGGAGGAGGAGTTGGCTTTATACCCCCGTCCTTCACTACCTGAAGGAGTCTCAGAGAGGCTTACAATTGCCTTTCCCTTCCCTCCCCTCCCCACAACAGACACCCTGAGAAGAAGGTGGGGCTGAAAGAGCTGTGACTGACCCAATATCACCCAGCTGACTTCATGTGGAAGAGTGGGGAATCAAACTCGGTTTTCCAGATTAGAGTCTTACGGCTCTTAACCTTACATGCCCAGGGAAATGCTGATCGCCACTTTGGGGCCAGGAAGCAATTTTTCTCCAGGCCAGTTTGGCCCCCAGTGATCCTGGAGGGTTTTTTTTAAATCATATTCTGGGTGTGGAACAGGGGTCACTGTGGTGTGGGGGGGTATTGGTGAATTTCCTGCATTGTGCAGGGGGTTGGACTAGATGACCCTGGAGGTCCCTTCCCACTCTATGAGTGTATGATTCTATAATTCACCCAGGCTGGCCGTGGGCACGCCAGCACCTCTGTCAGGCAGAAGCGCCTGAGATCCTCCCCCTCCCCTTTTCCTTCGCTCAACTTGGAAGCGAAGGGAAGGGAGAGGGGGGGAAAGAATGGATCCCAGGTGCTTCTGCCTGTCAGAGGGGCTGGTGCACACTTACTGTGATGTCAGGGGGTGTGGCCTATGCTAATAAGTTATGCTAATGAGCTCCTGCAGCTCTTTTTCTATGAAATGACCCCTGAGTGCATTAATATATTTCGGGACAGGAAGGGATGTTGAAACTACTTTATTTTCTTTTGCTCAGCCTGTTGTGTTTCCCTATGCAATGTGTGCTTTTAATTTACTTATTTAACTTTCCATTTCAAATGCTGGACCTTTAAGTGACCCAAAAGAGAGAGAAGCCCATGTGGAAACCCTTGGACTAATTGAAGCCTCCTAGAATTGGTTTGCTGGCAGTGGCATTACCCTGAGAGCAAAATGGGAGAGTGGAGGAAGAGGAGCCTTGATGGTAGTCTAGAGGCAGGAGACTGTGAGTTGGCTAAGTAACTTCCTTATTCCTGTGGTGCAGAAATGGGTGCTTCTGAGGATCATCATACCACAGGCCCAAGTTCTCAGATTGCATTGGGGATTTTCCTATGTTATCTATATTCAGTGCGAACTCTGACTACCCAGTCCTCTTTCAAATGGAGCTTGTATAACTCTTTTGAAAGATGTGCCTGGGAACTAAGACACACAACTATGCTGGATGCCAAAATCAATTATTTCAATAGTGACTTTGGCTTCTTATTGACTGTTAAGTTGGGATCCCCCACTGTTTAAACTACCAAAAACAAATGTTTGATGTGTTAATGGTTTATTGTTAGGACCCAGTCTCCTGGCATGTTTTAAGTGACTGACCTTACCCCTTACTGACTCCTTTCCCTTTCTGGCTGATGAAAAATAGTTGGAAATTTAACTGAAACAATGTCTAATAATAGGTTGTTTCAAATTTACTTTGCATTCTGCCAAAATTGTATTATTTGCTATCTTTCCAGAAATCCAATTAGGTTTTCTGAGTCTTCAGTAACAGAGAAGGCTGCGATCGGGATGGTGTGAACTTCACATGTCCCCATAGATTTGGCAAAATCTATAGACTAGTGCCAGATTTGATTTCTTGCAGCCTCTGCATTCATGGCTGGTTTCAGTTTAACATTCCTGTCCCCTGTTATCATCTGCTTACCCAATTTCTGTGCTTTTTCTTTACCTGGAGCAAGATGCCAACTACTTCCATGTGTATGAAAACCGACAATGGTCCACGCTGCACTACATCCTGCGGTGCTCAGGGGGAGGCACCTACCACCCGCTGTTGCTGCTGTGCCAATGTATGAACTGCTGGTGCTAGCACAGTGCAGAAAAGTGACACAGCCTGTGCTATTATGAACCAATTATGTCAATGGCTTGTACAGATGCTCCAGGTTTCTGTACATGTGCAGAAAGGCACTGTCTTAATCGGACACTGCTTGGTAGTGGCAATCAGCAAGTACATGGGCTGTTGCCAGAATAGCAAGTACTGAACCTCACATGTCAGAAATTTTGGGGTGAATTCCTCAGGAATGGCAAGGGACCATTCAAAGTGTAGTCATTATGCAAGTCCTGGTTCTGCAGACCTTCATACATGTACACACTTCATCTTTTGTCTCACTGTGTTTAAACTACAATGCACTGAACATGCACTGAAGCACACATGCACAAAGCCATTCATGGCCTGTGCATAAACTTGACACTGAACAGCACAAATCAGAAGTCCACCAGTGGCTTGTGAGCCAAGGTGGTGTCAAACGGACAACCAGTGTGGCGTAGTGGCTAAAGTGTCAAACAAGGATCTGGGAGACCTAGGTTTGAATCCCCACTCTTCTATGGAAGCTTGCTTGGTGACCTTGGGCCACACTCTTTCAGCCTATCCTACTTCACAGGGTTGTTGTGAAGATAAAATAGAAGAGTGCAGAATGATGTAAACCCCTACGAGTTCTTATTGGGAGTAAGCAGGCCCGTAGCTAGGATTTTATTCTTCAGGGGGCTCTATCTGATGTTGGACGGACGGTCGGACTCTAGTCCTGAAGACCTTTCGCGGGCACTGCAAGCTGTGGCTGGATGGCTCAGACTGAGTCGGTTGAAACTAAACCTGGCAAAGACGGAGGTCCTGGGCCTGAGTCGGATCGGCCGAGAGCTGGGACACCCTCTCCCGACCTTTGGCGGGACACCATTGGTGCCTGCGCGGGAGGTTAGGAGTTTGGGTGTGCTTCTGGACTCCTCTTTGTCGATGGAGGCCCAGGTAGCTGCCACTGCCAAGTCAGCCTTTTACCATCTACGGCTGGCCAGGCAGTTGGCTCCCTATCTCGGCCGAGAAGACCTGGCCACTGTGATCCATGCGACGGTCACCTCAAGGCTGGACTACTGTAATGCTCTCTACTTGGGGCTGCCTTTGTCGCAAATCCGGAAGCTGCAGCTAGTGCAGAATGCTGCGGCGAGGTTGTTGATGGGTCTCTCCAGGCGAGACCACATCCGACCGGTGCTGCATGCGCTGCACTGGCTGCCTATAGCATACCGGATTCGTTTCAAAGTGCTGGTGCTTACCTTTAAAG
>NW_015164192.1:484206-501160 GCF_001447785.1 Gekko japonicus
ATCTGGAAAACACTCTTCCTGGAGCTCCTGCTACGAAGAACTTGGCCGCCAGTGTGGGACGTCGTCCATCTTGGATTTTATGTAAATAATTTTAGCACCAAATTTTATATCAGATATATTGTTTATTATGCTGCTGTTGTATTTATATTTTAACCTTTGTAAGCCGCCCCGAGCTGAATTACTGGATGGGGCGGGATATAAATCTCAATAATAAAATAAATAATAAAAATAAATAAATAAATAAATGTTTAAAGGGGCTTGGGGTAGCATTCCACAGTGGTCATTCTTGCTGCAATCCAAAAAAGTTATTCCAGTGGATTTCTGGGGCTGAAGCAGGGAGCCTATAAACACAGAGCTCATTTACTTGCATGTAGTCATATTCAACCCAAGTGCACTGTCCCAGCTGAGCTGGTCTCCCTGCATTCTCCCCAAGGGGGAGAGTCAATCATGTCACTTGCCAAGTGCCCCTCAGAGGTAGGAGCAGATTCAAAAGCTGGGAGACTGGAAGACCCTTCCTTTCCCAGAGATCGGATTGGGGGCCAGGGATCCTCTGATGGGATCGAGGAGGACCTCTTTGACTTTGATGCCTCACCAGGGCTCTGTTCCCTGGAGGCCTGCCAGTGGAGAAGAGAGATGCCACTGGAGCAAGGACAGGGCAGGTTGGTCAGCCAGGAAGCGAATGAGTGGCCAGAAGTCGGAGATTCCCAGCACAAAACTTTCTTTTCCCCTCTCTGCAGTGTGCATGCCTGGGATGGGGAAGGTGAGGGCAGGCAGGTGGGCAGGGGGTTGAAATAAGGAGGCGGCTCTGGGAATGGATCAGTTTAGTCGGAGCTCTCCTTTTGCAAGGCGTATTTTTGCCTGCAGCCTCCCAGCCCGAAGGGGAAAGGTAATAAAAGGCAATTGGGAACTGGAAGTAGCCAGCACAGTGCACCGCCTCTGAAAAAAATGCTAGAAATAAAACAATGTTTTTTAAAAAGGCTTTCCAGGGTCAGAATTTGTGGGGCTGTGCCTGTAAGAAAGGGGGTGGAGCCCAAAAAAGCCCCACTGTAGCTACAGGCCCAGGAGAAAGGAAGGGTATAAATGAAGTAAGTAAATAAATGGGCCTGACCCTCCTAGCATGCAAATCAAAACCAGGGCAGAAGCCTACAGATGCTTATCTAAATGGAGAATGACTTCAGCCCTTGCTTAATTTTATTTCTTGAAAATGTTTCTCCCACTTTTTGTAATTAGCATGAGTGGGTAACTTAGTTTGTACAAACTGATCTGCATGCCAAGGAAGACTATCCTTGTCAACTAAGTACATTTGCCAAAATAAAGGAAAAGACCAACACCTAAGAACATAAGAGAAGCCAATGTTGGAGCAGGCCAAATGGCCTGTCGTTCTGTCACACAGTGGCCAAAAATACCAGGTGCCTGTTGTGTGACTGTTACAAATGGAGGGATGTCCTTTCCTCCTGTTCACTCTTCTTGCTTCCTGCAGCCTGTTTCAATGGTGTGTCCAGGTTTTTTCCCTTGGAGGCCCGCTGCTTTAGCTAGAGGGATATCACACTGTTTCCCAGATGTTTCAGCATACAGCCCACATGTTCTTTCATTCACCCTCTCTTCCATGGGGATTACACCAGTATATAAATGGTCACTGAAAGTTCTGTCTGCATTAGACCCACAATGGTAGGAAATACTTTTATCTAACAAAGATAATAATAAAATCTATATAGAAAATAAAATCTACTCCCAACACCTCCCTGCTAATGAAGTTTTACCATTAAGGGGGAATGAAATTGCAAAGTAGCTCATTAGTTGCAAAATAAACCATCAGATTTAGAAGGTTCCAGGGAAGATGGAGACGCTCAGGTCCTTGTGATAGCTTGGTGACAATTTCTATTTTAAGTGTCAAAAACAACTCTGCTCTCTGGAGCAAGTAGTGTAGTATTCTCTCCTTTTAATATTCTAATCGTGAGGTGTAAAGTGAAATGGTTGCACACTGTAATAGTGGCAAAGAAGTCGTGTGTCAATGAGATGGGAAAGGTGACAGACACAGAATGAGTCCCCAAGGTGCTCTCCAAGTGCATTGGTTAAAGATTCCCCAGGGAAATTTTTCTCATTAGTTTTCAGACACAGTTCAGTAATTCAATAGCGCCAGGTTACCGTTAGTCACAAGACCAAAATATGTTTCTTTGCATTCTTTAACTCTTTTATTTGTACATGCTGGTTTATGATTAGGAATTACTGGACTAGCCGGCACTGAAATCAGGTCAGTAAGTTTTTTATATACTGTATCATGATACTGGCATTGAGAAGGACTATACCAATGTTGCTGTTAAAAAAAAAAAATTACACGTAAATTACAAAGAACCAAAACCCCCAATATATTAGCATTTGAAGTGGTTTCACTGACACACAAAAATATAGAAAATATTATTGGGCTGGTTTCATAAATTAACATGGCAAAAATGACCAATAAATCGTATATGCTGACTGAGAGCAACAAATTTAAAAAGATATAGTATTGCCTTGGCCTTTAGTTGTTTAAAATCATATTAAAGTTGAAACATATATATTGAGTTAATATGATGTGGGGGGGGGGAGTAGCAAAGAACTTTGATAGTTAGCTAATTTTATGTGTAATTACTCCGTAAAAATGTTAAACGGAATAGGTTATTCTCATTTTTTCCCATGCAATTAAAAATGTACTTAGTTCTATGCTATCAAAGTTAACTGCACTCCCACTCAGCACTCTAAGGGATAATGGCTTGGGGTGTTGTCTATCTCATTACCCACCAGGTCAGGAAAGAAAGGAGTATCCAGCCCCAGTGGTCATTTAAATTCTCATTGTTACATTAAAGAAACAGTGAAGAAATCTACGGAAACAGGAAAATTAGGCACACAAAGCTAACAGGTTATTATGCACTTTATCTGCGCCAGTGCATAGGAATGGCTGCATATACCGCTGAGAACCTCCAGAAAAGACATTTTTAACCATTCCATTTCCATTTCTTCTTCATGTAATGTATGGTTAATGGGTTTCAGTATACCTACATACAGCAGTTGGGGGTACTGAATTTTCGTTTTTTGTCACATTCACGATTCACACATGTGCATTTTCATCACTGTTTCTGTTTTCATTGGTTTTTATAAGAAATGCATTTGGGCTGTCATGATTTCCCTATCCAATCGGGAGGCAGTTCTTAAGACTGTGTACCTCTCATCTAAGGCAGATCTAGACCATTTTACCAAATGTCAGACAGGAAGGAGAGAAGGATCTTATTTTATAGGCAGAAGAGGCAGAGATAGGTGCCTGGAAACCCAATAAAATGGGCAAAGAGGATCACAAATAATATCCAAGTAAGAATGAAAAATAAAATCGTATTGGAAATTACATTTAGCAGAAATGTGATGCATTGTTTCTCTGTACCAGGTATGCAGGGATCTAAGATGCACCTGAACGCTCATCATCAAATCCTTCTGTTACTTTATGACATTGGTGTATGAGATTTCCCATCTTCGCTGTAATGATTTATTTAAAGGCAGGGCAGGGCTACATATTACACATGGTTCTTCTTTTGTTTCATCAGTGAATGTAGATATTGATGCTGAAATTTCAAAGTGGATTGGAGACCAGTGTGGGAGGAGGAGTGAGAGATTGTTAACCATTTCTTCCCACGCCAGTTTCCCAATGAACAGTGAACTGCACTTTTCTTACTAGGTCCTATATAAGGCATCTCTTGCTTTTTTTTTGTGCTGCTGACTGCAGTTCTCAAAGCTCAAGCAAACAGGAGCCACTTCTGCTTCTTTAGAGCCAGTTTGTTGTAGTGGTTAAGTGTGCGGACTCTAATCTGGGAGAACCCGGTTTGATTCCCCACTCCTCCACTTGCACCTGCTGATGTGACCTTGGGTCAGTCACAAGCACTGGCACAGCTGTCCTTGAAAAAGAGCAGTTTGTGTCAGAGTTCTCTCAGCCCCACCCACCTCACAGGGTGTCTGTTGTGGGGAGGGGAGGGGAAAGGAGTTTGTAAGCCGCTCTGAGACTCCAAGTGAAGGGCGGGGTATAAATCCAATCTCCTCCTCCTCCTCCTTCTCCTCCTGTAATCAAAGTCTTCCCCAAGACATGAGCCAGCAATGTGGTTTGTGTTGATACTTCAGAAACTCACAACTAAAAGTGTAAATGTTTGTGTTAATCCTCTGCTTGAAAACTGTCCCATCAGTTATACTATCTGGTGACTCACTCTGTTCTTACTCATCCCCTCTGTGAGTGCTAAGCCAGACAGCAAGGTACAAAAATAAAGGGAAGACCCAAAGACCCAAATAACTCCAGGTGGTGCAAAATGCAGCGGCACGCTTGCTGACTGTGTTGCCTGTTCAGGCACACATCCAGCCGGTGCTATACCATTTGCACTGGCTACCGACTGCAAAAACAATAAAGACAATAAATAAAGGTACTGTTTTTGACCTTTAAAGCCTTGTGTGGCCAGAGACAAACATACCTGTGGGACTGCCTCTCCCCATATGTGCCCCAGAGAGCCTTGTGCTCAATGGATCAACACCTGCTGGTAGCCCCTGGACCGAGAAACGTCCATCTAGCTTCAACTAGGGCCAGGGCTTTTTTAGTCCTGCCCCCAGCCTGGTGGAACAAGCTCTTGCCTAAGATCAGGGCCCTGCTGGACTTATTATCATTTCGTAGGGCCTTTGGTTGAGCTAGAGGTAGTACAATGAAGTTGGCCTCCCTCACTGAAGTCTGTCATCATTATTTGGCCCAGATTAAAAGGATCTCTGGACCCAACCACTCCAGTGTATGTTTTTATCTATTTATGATGTGATCTAGTCTGTGCCCTCTTGCATGGAGGGCAGAATATTAATCCAAACAAATAATCCAAAGACTACCAAAGGTCATTAATTGTATTAATTCCTTTTCAAAATAACAACATTAGCAAAAGCATTTTTTCATTCCATTGTTTGTTTAATGTCCAGGTATACATTGCTAACATGGAACCGTCTTTGGCGCAACTTGGGACTCCGCCCCTTCAGATTCCAGGTGGGAGATTTCATGTTTGAATGATCTCCCATGGGGGGGGGGGGATCCTTTCCCATGGAAAGTTAGCAAAGCACAGAAAAGCATTTTAGCACAGCTGTCCCACTGTCATGCTTGTTTTGCAACATGCAGGCAGTTTCAGATGTGAGAAAGCATTCAGATACTCTAACCATTCTTTGATTTGGAAGTATAACAGCTATCTTTGCACTTCGTATGTTTCATTTGGTATATTTTATTTATTTATGTGAGTCATTGCAATCAGTAGGGTGACATTTTATAGAACATGTAATAGGACTACGGTTATTATGCATTTGTTTATTGATCATTCATTCGTCTTGTTTGTATACTGCCTCTGTCCCCTACGGGGACCTAAAGTAGCCTACACCATTCTCCTCTCCCCCATTTTATCTCACAACAATCTTGAAAATGTAGGTTAGGCTAAGATTATGTGACTGGCCCAAGTTCACCAAGCAAGTTTCTGTGGCAGAATGGGCACTCTGGGTCTCCTAGATCCTGGTCTGACACTGTAACCACTACTGGCTGTTGGACATCAGTACCAATGCCATGAATTTCAAGGTAGTTTAAAAACTTCAGGATAGTTTAAAAAACCAACCAAACAAACAAACTCTAGCCTAAATCACAATACCTGCCTTCATTTCTGCTTTGGAACCACGTTAAGCTTCTTATATTTTTTCAAATTAGGATTTTGGATAGAATATGTTTTCTTTCTTTTCTTTCTCTACTTCTCTGACCTACAGGTACAGAATATGTTATTTCTCCCTAAAATGTTCCCTTTGCCTTTAATGGTGACTTGAAATATAGAAATAAAGCCACACATTTGGAAAGAGTGGACACCCCAAATAAACATGGGAGGCTCCTGTTCTGATATAGGGGTTCTGTCTGGGTTCAACGATGGCTTCTGAATTGTAAATACTTAGAAGTGATTCACATTAAAGTAGTTGTCACTTGCAGCTTCAGCACTTCACCTTCACTCCCCCCCCCCAATACCAGGGGGCCAGATTCAATCACACTCTTGTCAGGCTACCTTTTCTTCTCCCAAATGCTCAAATCCCTAAACACAACAAAATAGAAATGAATGAAAAGTGCTAATGATGCATCATTACCAAGAGGTATCAAGTTTTTTAAGGTCCTTTGCTGACTAAATTTTAAATTAGCACAATTATTCAGAGTGTTCCCAGAGGCATGGTTGATTATGCTGAGCTGCTAAAAAGAGATACAGGGCAAAGAAAAGATACTGTGCGGTCCACATCTCTTTTGGCTGTCCTATAATAATAACACAACACTGCTTCTTTCACAAGCTACAAATCTGAAATCCACAATATAAAATGACCGACTACCTAATGAAGAGGAGGAGGAGAAGAAGGAGAAGAACAGAAGGCTGGCAATGCGACCCTATGCTGAGGAGCAACTCCACACAGGACTGCATGGCAAATGTTTGGCATGCATGTTTCATGAGCATATCACAACCTGAAAAATGTCTTCAGCAAGTCTCTAGTATTTATCCGCTGTTCAGATGCAAAAGGAAACTGGGAGAAGAAAATGATAGCTGCAATACCTTGGATTGCTTTTTAAAGAATCCAGTGACATCATGGCAGCATCATGGCCCAATGCACCACTGTGCTTTCATGTGCGGTGGTATCACTTTCACTAAAAACTCCAAAGGCTTAACTTTCAAGCAGCTTTAAAATTCAAATCAGTTCAGGCTATATTTAATCTAGACATGTTAGTTTAACACCAAGCCAAGCCAGACCTTTTAATGTTCAGTGGCCATGATATAAAATTCTTCGCAGTGTTGCACCAATAAATTTCAAGCAGCTGTAATTCTCTGCAGTCATGGTGACAGTCGTGAAATTAAGGAAGAGTTAGAGGATAGATTCTCCAAACATGAATGTTCTTTCTCCCCTGAGGCTGGCCATTATCTGCAGCCTTCTTCAGGTCAGGGATCCAACCCACTAGGGAGGAATTCACATTTTGGGTGGTCCTGGAACAGAAACACCTAGACCTAGAATATGGAGGGACACTAAGCCTGGTTTAGATAAAATGGACTGTACCACTTTAGATTGCAGATGGAGCCAGATTTGTAATGCTCCTCATGAAAAAAAATCCTCTGTGTCTAAAAAACAGCCCATCAGGAAACAAGACTTAGGAAAGGGGCTGTGGCTCAGTGGCAGAGCATCTGCTTGTCATGTAGAAGGTCACAGGTTTAATCCCCAGCATTTCCAGTTTAAAAAGATTGTAGTAGGTGATGTCAAAAACCTCTGAGACCCTGGAAACTTGCTGCCAGTCAGAAGAGGCAATGGTGACCTTGATAGATCAATGGTATAGCTCTGTTGAAGGCAACAGGAAAAGGGGAAGACTCAACATGCAATGGATTGACTCAGTAAAGGAAGCCACAACCTTCAGTTTGCAAGACCTGAGCAAAGCTGTCAGTGATAGGGTGATTTGGAGGTCATTAATTCATACGATTGCCTAAGTCAGAAATTACTTGACAGCACATAAACACATAGATTAGTAGCCCTGTTCACGTGTTACAGTGAATACACATTGATCCTGCATGTTCATGTGCACATTTGTTTGAAAGAAAAAGCCAAAGTGTGGCTGTGGTCACACGGAGCATTAGCCACGCTACTGAGATGGATGATAGGCGGATTTTCCGGGCACGATCACACCACAGCATCTCCCATGGCGAACCCGAGGCTTCTCGCCGAAGATGCGGAGTTAAAAACTAGTTCCTCTGAGGTACTAGTTTCCAGAAACCGCGGGGCAAGGGCTGGCGTCTGATCGCGTTTCCGGTGGTAGTCCATGGCATCCGGCGCCCACCCATGTCCCGTCGCAAACGGGGTTTTTCCAAGTCTCCACAGGATGTGCACAAGCACCCAACGGCGCATGTGCATGAAGAGGAAAGCGAAAGTTTTGTTGCTCCACAGAATCATGCATGCCGTTGGTGAGATCATGCCACACCACTTATTTGCCACGCTGCAGGATCATCGTGTGATCGCCACCTCGCCCCTACCCATGGGACCTCGACGGGATGTGTGATCAGGCGGCCGCATGTTATTTTGCTCCGGGTCAAACTGCCACCCCCCCCCCCCCCCCCCCCGCCGCATTTTACGGCCTATGTGACCGGGACCTGTGTTCACTTTACAAATGAAGCTGGGCACCAGTACCTGGATAAATTTGCATTTTCAGTCAAAAGTTTGAGATTTGTTGTCTGTCAGGGGTAATGCTGAGCAAGGAAAGTTGCAAGCTCCTTAAGCCAAATTCTCCGATCCTAAATACAAATACTGTTCATTTATTTCTATTTGCATTGATGTTTTTCTGTTGTGATGTCATAAGATGTGAGCTGCAAGGCAGGTGTGCTTCCCGTTACTCCTTTATCTGTGTCATATCTGAAACCACTCGAAGTCTCTTGTAAAGAGAAAAAGAATTAATCTTTTGCTGGACTGAAGGAAATATTTTTCACTTCCCAGTTGCTGAAAGTATTATCTTCAGAAAAAAACAATGCCGAGGGAGAGCTGCTTACCCCCACAAGAAGTCGTTTTGTTCTTTTCTGACTGTCAATAGACCCAGTGATAGCACTATTATTTTGACAGTGTAAAGCAGATGTGTGGGTTAAGAATGGGAGCAATTCAAATGCCCACAGTAAACTGCAGGGGGGAGGGCAGAGGGAGCCTGGAGAGCAGCAGCTTTAAAGTAATTGACTAATACAGTAAGGATATTAAAGTCATTTAGTGCCAAAAGGGAACACACTGATCCTTGACCCTGAGCCACTTTGGAGTAATCTAGTATTCAATCCAGCGTGTAATGACTGCCAGGCCTGTCAATCCTCCGGGCTCTCCAGTCAAATGCCTGTGGCTACTATTGGCTTATGGTAAGAGGACAGAAATGCAAGGAAATGCCTCTCCATCAGTCTATGATGTGATAATGTTATTGCTCCAATGTATTCTATATTGTCCCTGCATAGCTGAATCTGTTGAGACCCATGTCAGAAATTGCCCTTGCTTCCCAGAGGTCTTTCACTCAACCTTTTAGTAATACAAGCAGATTTGAAAGAAGAGAGGTAACTCAGTTGATGACTTGTTTCCAGTTAGTATTTTTTTTAAAACAAGAGTTTAACAGTAGCTTAAAGGGATATGCGTGAAAAGCATAAATTAGAATAAATGGATTAGTAATCGGATTGGTAACCCCCCTCCATTCAACAAAATATTTTCTAATAAATAATATTGGCAAAAAATATATTGCTTGCAAGTACGGATACAGTACAGCTTGGTGTAACAGAATAGTGTGTCTTCAGGGTTCCCCCACCCCCTAAAATATTTGTGTAGAATTAAGAACCAAAGTCAACAGAATGGTAGTCACATGGCTACATAACCAAACAGGAAACATATATCTAGGTAACTCCCTACCCTGTCCAGGTAATGGCTAGGCAGTGGTGCTCTCAGGCCCAGATTTCAGGAAAGAAGTCCAGGGCTTCAACTCATGAGCTCAACAGCCAACCCTCTAAAGCAGTCTATAGCTTCAGCTTTAAAGTATAGACTGCCATCTAAATGGGGTGGCATAAGATCACTACGGCCAGAGGATTAAATTACCTAATACCACCACTTTGTTTAGGTGAACTTATGCTGTGACAACTTGACATCGTACACTTCCCCTGCTTCCAGCCTCCATCTTTGGATGCTGATAGTGGAGGCATGTAAAAGTGGCATGGTATGGAGGAAGTTCATGTGAGGAAGCTACAAATGTAGCTGCCATTTTGGGTGGCACCTGTGAATTCACATTCATACATAGGTTGAGAAGGACCATCTAGTTTGGGAGATGCTGTATTTCGAATGTAGAACATAGTGCTTACATGTGAAAGGTTCCGTTCCTGGCATCTTTGATTTAAAAATCTCCAACAGAAGGTGTTGGGAATAGGGTTGCCAACCTCCGGAGACCTTCTGGAATTGCAACTGATCTCCAGAGTACAGTTCCCCTAGAGCAGAGGTTCCAAAACTTATTTGGCCTGCCACCCCCTTTTCAGAAAAAAAAATTACTTAGTGCCCCCCTGGACATCTACCTTCAAGAAGTGGACAAAAGGATGCAGTTTGTGGATGTGCAGCTGGATCATTCCAGCCCACCTGGATTATTCCAGTGCCCCTGAGGGGGCCATATTGCCCACTTTGGAAACCCTAGAGAGACTGGCTTCTTTGGATGGTGGACTCTATGGAATGATGCTCCACAAAGATGCTTCCCCTTCCTAAACCATGCCCTCCCCAGGCTCCACTCTAAATCTCCAGGAATTTCCCAACCCAGAGTCAATCACCACAGTTGTGAAAGATCCTGGAGAGCAGGGGTCATTTTGCAGAAAAAGAGCTAGGGGGACTCATTAGCATAACTCATTAGCATATGCCACACCCCCTGACATCACCGGAAGTGTGTCCTCCCCACAGCCGGTGACGATCTCCAGCGGGCACCAGCAGGGAGTTCCAGGCCCCGCCCTCCCGCACCTCACCCGGGGGGATGGCGTCCCCCCGCGTCCCCCCCCCAAATGACCCCTGCTGGAGAGCCACTGCTGTCAGAGTAGATAATACTGAATTGTATGGCCCAATGGTCTAAGTATAAAAGAGCAAAAGTCTAGTAGCAACTTAAAGACTAACAAAATTCATGACTCACTGCTCACTTTTTGAGATATAATTTCTAGCTATATCTGAGGAAGTGAGTGGTGCCTCACAAAAGCCCTGCCACAAATTTTGTTATTCTTTGAGGTGCTACTGGACTCTTGCTCTTTTCTACTGCTACAGACAAACACAGGTACCTATCTTTAGTAAGTATAAGGCAGCTTTTCTTTCCATGGAACTTCACGTTGAAATTTGATTACCTATTGAGATGCTTCTCTATTAGACGTATCACATTTTTAAAAAAAATATTGTTGTGGGGAGAGCTTCAGGATTTCCAAAAGGAAACTGGATTTGTTTTTTTCAGATTTCTCATGTTTCTAATTAATGTAAGTGAAATGTATGGGCTGATGCTGATGGTTCAAAGTGAAAGCATGCCAAATGAGATCAGAACAATCTGTTCTCACTTCATCTGCTTTAAAAGTATTTCATT
Organism: Gekko japonicus; assembly: GCF_001447785.1. Classification (NCBI taxonomy): domain Eukaryota; kingdom Metazoa; phylum Chordata; class Lepidosauria; order Squamata; family Gekkonidae; genus Gekko; species Gekko japonicus. The sequence continues at coordinate 495,341 of NW_015164192.1, forward strand.
AGGCAACCTCTTTTGCTTCCTCCCCTCCCATCCCTGAGCAAGTCAAAGAGAATGCTCAGGCGGTCGTGATACCCTCATTCTTGCTACAGAACACTGAGGTTATATAAGAGGCCCTTTGCTTAATTTTGTCCTTTGTGACACTCCCTGCTTCTCTACGGGGGAGGCACAGAACAAAAATCAAGGAACATCTCTGGAGAAATAGTTTACTTATAACTTTGAAATAACTTCAGAGTCAAAAACAAATCACCTTTGCAAAAGGGGAGGAAAGTAGTCCTGCCTGTCCTCTTGCAGTTCAGTGCCCCAAAGTCATTATACAAGTAATCTATTTATAAGACTTTTTTTTAAGTCAATAGTATCCTTTACCCTTGAAACAGTATGTATTTGTGGACATATAAAATGATCGTTTGCCCTATCTTGAAAAATGTTGGTGCATTAATGTATTCCAGACATGGTTATATGCTATTTTCCCACATGGAGGACTTTCAACATAATTTTATGACTTGAGTATTACTAATCTGAGGTGCTGACTGTTCCACCAAATAATGATAATTTAAATTGGCCCCGAAGTTTACAAAATACATGCTTTGACCTCAGGAGCCAACTATCAATATTTTAGTAAATTACATCATCACAACTGCCCTTGTCAGGTAACAGATGACAAGTGGAAAGGATGCACATAGACTGAGAGTGGGAATGAGCATGCTGACCATGTCCCATGCTTATGTGTAATTGCTAGAATGTGAGCACAGCATCAGTGCATGTAAAAAACAATGTACCACTTTTCCTGCAGTGAATTTTGCATTATTCATCATTAATGGAAACATTTTTAAGGATGTGCAGTGCGGAGTTTTCTAATGAGATTCCATCCTTCATTTAGAAATATCATAAATGCTCCAAATATGATCAAAATGATTCAGAAATCAGAGGTATACCAGTGCCCCCTATGTGTCAGGAGGAAGGGCTTCTAAGCTAGAAGCCAGAATTCCAAAACAGAAAAGAATCCAGCACCCTTCATTTTGCAAATTAAGCATTGGCAAGGAGACCACATGTTGGGGATGATTATTGGGATGTGTGAAAGGGGCACCTTGGCCTTTTCCTCCTTCTCACCCAGTCATGTCCTTCATCACTGTCCTCCTGACACTTGGGCACCTTCCACCTTCACAACGAATGAGTTTTGATAAAAGTCTCCCTGATAATAAGAAGGTCTCGAGGGGAGATATTAATTTAATTCCTCCATTCCATTCCATTCCATTCATTTTTATTGCTCATAGACCCATAAGTCATAAGCAAATAGGATATAATGCAAAATACAACATATATATACATACAGTACATTACAATTACAGTTACAATTTCACAAAATTAAACAATTTGGTTACCAAATATATATTAACTGCCTAAAAGAGTCAATTCATTTAACACCACCCAGGGTTACAGATAAAAACTTTGCTACTGCCAACGTCACATTTGGATCAGTATCAGCTAAGAGATTAGCTACAAGTTCCTGATTAGTAGCAGGGCTCCATTTTTTAATATACACTGAAATCCATCTGTCACGAGCCATATTGTGTTTTCTGCAATCAATGAAAAATGCCAAATTGTATCCAAATCACCTGAATTACAATTACAAAGTCGTTCTGAAAAAGGGGTCCCTAGGAATCTGCCCGCTAGTTCCCCAAGAGGCAAAGCATTTAATCTTGCCTTGGAAAACAATATTCTACATTTGGGGACCATCAAAGATTTACAGTAAGAGGGAAAAGATTCTGGAATCAGAAGACCTAAATAATACAAAGAACAGACCTGTCGAGCTCGGCAACATGTACTCCATTTATCTAAGCGTAAAACACTAGATTTAATTTGCTTCCATGCAGAAGGGTAGTCTATTTGATTGAAAAATTCAGGGGGAAATCCTAAACTTTGTAATCTGCCATCAACCAATCCCTCTAGGGAATAGAGTATTTTTAGCCTAAAGAAAAAAGTTGCCATCCAAGCCTTTGCTTCTAAGGACTGCTCAGCAAATTCCACACAAATAGCTGGACCAGACACACATGAGGGGAGATTAGACAGAGAATGAAGAAAAGAGGTTAAACAGGAGTCTAACTTATCATTCAGACTCGACTGTGCGACTGAACAACAACAACAACAAACTTATCATTGACCCTAGTAATAAATAAAGGAGCACCATAGAGTAATTGGGAAACCACTTTTGCATGATAAGCACAGATGGCAGCAGGTAAAAAGTTACCACCCATAGTCCAGAAACATTTTAAGAGGGCAGATGAATGTATTGATGCCAGCTTCTTAGCGACAGTAGTATGAGTTTTCCAGGACAAATTATATGAAAAAAGCACACCCAAGTAACGAAAGGAATTAACCTGTTCGATCGACTGGCCATTTATTAACCAAGAAAAATGGTGAGGGGGTACACCTTTAGAAAAAACAACTACTTTGGTTTTGAAGTAGTTTATGTCCAGTAGCTCCTGAGAGCAGTAAAATGCAAAAGTGTTCATCAAACATTTCAGCCCAACATGTGACCAAGATAACAACATGGCATCGTTGGCATAAAATAAATTTGATATAGGTTTTTGAGACACGTGGGGAGGATGGAAGGATTCACCAGAAAGGTGGTTTTCAATGTCGTTAATATAGAGGTTACATAAATAAGGTGCTAATAGGCAGTCCTGACTAACACCTCTATTAATTTTAATCATTTTAGACAGTTGGCCTTTACTCCCACACCTCACCTGTGCAGTGTTGATTTGGTAAAACTTGTGAATTAGCCAAAGTAGCCAACGATTCATATTGGTTTTTGCAAGCTTTCCCCACAATCTGGCACGAGGAATAATTCCTCCACCCTTATCATCCCAATCCCCAACCGGAGCCAATTAAATGGATGCATTGCTGGCTGTTCAAAAGACATTTCCAAAGGATGCACTTGATCATATTGGGAGGGATCATTACTTCTACACTTGCCAACTAAATAGGGAGCCAGCTCTCCCTGTCCTCAGTGAGGGAACAGGGTGACATATCCCTCATCAAGGATGGCCACCAGACTTTCTTCCTTGAAGTGGATGTTACTAAAAAGGGACATCCAGTATGAGAGACATCCAGTTTGACAAGGCAGGCTTTATGTTAAGGGCAGGGAAAAGTCTTTTTTTTCTCAACACAAAAGTTCTTGCTGTTATTTAACCTACATGATGAAACATCAAAATGCCTTAAAGCAACTGGGTCAAGCACAGCAGAGATGCCCACCAGCAGTTTCAGCATGCAACTCTCTCATGTTTTAGCTGCACATCTGTTCCAATAATAAGACAGATTTTTAATTTAGAATAATTTAAGTGATAACCTAAGAGACGCTTATAAACACATGTCATTTTTAAAAAACTTACACCAATAACAATAGTGCAGTCTTCTGCTTAATATTAATCTTATACATTCCTGTAGCCTAGAAACAGATTTCTTTTCTCATATGCTCACAATATTTTATCTTACAAATATTTTTAAGACAGTATTTTAAGCTTTCTGAATCTACATTAGGCTTAAAATGTACAGGTGTGAGTATGCCCCATATACTCAGAGAGTCTACTTTTATTACTTTGGAATAAAAATGCAAATGATTTTATTAGCTTAAGCATGACACCAAAAGAAATTTATGCACATAAATTTAAAACACACACACAACTCTTGGGGGGGGGACACACAGTTGCAGCCTATTAATTTCTCTTTTTGACACTTTTTAAAATTCTCAAAAAAAAAAAAGCCAGCATGAATACTGTCAATATATCACAACAGCCACATTAGGTTTTGTGATATACATCATAATATAAAGAGCACTATTAGAGCACAACCTGGGAACCATTAAATCATTCTAAATCACTGTTACATTCCATTAGTGTCAATGGTGAAACCACATAATAGGCTTTATTACAAACTTCACCTTGGTAGGCCATTGTCTCTAATAACCACTTCACTATGATGTGGTATCAGACCCAGAAATCCAGGGAGATAATAAAGGCTCCCTTATTTCTTTTTTATTGGATGGGTAAAGTTAAATTTAGCTGAAAGTTAAAAAAAGAGAGAATCTGAAAGCTTTGTTCACTAACATGTGGATGTGTCTGCAAGAAAAGGAAGGGTGCAGGTTGTAAAGAAGTGAAATAAAATGAGAAAGTCAAGATGCCAGGAAGTTCCAGAAAGGGTGGTTCTTCTGTGCACATGTCATTTACAGCCTGAATCCAGCCAAGTGCTCTTTGCAGGACTGTGTCTATTTCACTTCTGGGTTCTGTACAGCACATGGCGCACCACTGCCACTATCAGGTTTAGATGGTGGTGACATCAGTAGGACTAACTTGGTCTGCAGAGTTCAGACCTGATGTTTTATCTGTGATCTAGGAGGCAGCTAGTTCAAATCTTGCTTTTGCCACAATTTGTGAAGTAGCCTTCGGCAATTCGTTCTCTTTCAGCCTCAGCCATCCATGAGCAATATAGTGATAATAGCACTGGCCTACCTTACAGGACTTTTGTTAGAATTACAAGATAATGTATGTAAATCACTTTGAATAATCAAAATGGTATATAAATGATAAATGTTATTTCATTACTAGTAACAACAATAACAATATATTTATCTGTAACTGTTGTTCATCTAGTTGTCACTGTGCAGGCGCACATGGGGGGTACTGCACAGGCACACAGGTCACCCACTGGAAGATTTTCTAGCAAGCCTAGTAGCAGAGCAGAAGGAGCCCCTCACAACTGGAGACGTTGGAGGCTGTTTTCCCTCCCAATGGCCACATGGTCCAGGAAGGGGCCCTGCACTCTCCCTCAGTTCTCCTGAGTTGCTGCTATTAGCCAGAGATTTTTTTTAAAATACAACAGAGGAATAGCTCACAGCAGGGTAGGCGGGAGGGATGTGTGCCTGCACAGTGACAGTTCAATGAACAGTTACAGGTAAGTGCAACACTGTTTTGTGCAGTCCCACATGGGAGACTAACAAGTCGACTTACCAGGTGGTGGGGTGAGCGATTCACTGGAAAATAGAATGCAAGACTGCTGTCCCCACTAATGTCACCCTTCTTGTATTAACGTCTACAGAGCAGTGCTTAATGAAGGTGTCTGCAGAAGGTGGCTGCCTTGCACACCTCAGTCAATGGCATGCCTTGTCGAAAAACAGCAGATGCTGATTGAGATCTTGATAAGTGTGCTGGTATGTGTAATGGATACTGGAGGGATGCCTGCTCATAGGCTCTCTTGAGAGTAGAAACACCTAGGTATCATCTGGGCTGACACAGCCTTTTCTTTAGAAAGTCTGGCAAAACAGACAAATAATTGTGGAGTCTTCCTGAACTCACTTGTCCTCTTTACACAAAACAGGAAGGCATATTTCACATCTAATGTGTGTGGTCTCTTTTCTGCCTCAGACAATGGGTGCAGAGGAAAGTTGGGAAGTGAAGTATCCTGGCTAAGGTGAAATCTAGAGACAACCTTAGGTAAAAAAGGAATGCTGGATCTTAGCAATACCCTAAGTTCATAAAACTTTATAAATGGGCAATCAGCTCTAAGTGCCGTAATCTTCCCTATTCTCCTTGCAGATATAATGGCTACTAGGAATCAAACTTTGAAAGAGATGCTCCAGAGGGCAAGTGGCCCACAGTTCAAAGGGAGGTTGCATTAGGTGCCGGCTGGCCTGCCGGCTGGGCAGGCAAGCGCGCGGGCGAAGGGGGAGGGCGGGGAAGGACCGGCCTCGCCGCCGCCTTTTGGGAGCCAGCTGGCAGGCAGGCAGGCCAGGCTGCCTGGCTGGCGGGCGGGGGGGCGGGGGAAGAC
>NW_015164192.1:501223-551446 GCF_001447785.1 Gekko japonicus
GCCCCTGGCTTCAGTGCGGGGGGGGGGAAGAGGAGCTGGGGGGAGAGGCAATGGGGGGAGATGGAGGGGGTGGAGGACAGGGGGGAACCAGCAGGATGGGGGGTACTTACCTCCTCCTGCTGCTTCCTCCTCTGCCTCCCCCCCGCGAGTATCGCGGGTCCCCCCTTGTAAGTATTCTAATACTAGAGACAGTGGACATGTGACCGATGTTCCCTCTAAGCTGTGGAGTCTTGTGAGCAAAAATTCTACCTTGTGAGCTACTGGCATTAAAGTTGTGAGCAAGCAATTTGGCTACTGCATAAATTAGTTTGCTTTGGAGCCATACTTCCTGAGCTAAGACAAAAATCTGTGAGCCGAAGGCTAAAAAACTGTGAGCTAGCTCACACTAGCTAGAGGGAACACTGCATGTGACTCGTAACACCTGTCTGTTTTCCAACCAGCATAGGAAACATTTCCATTTAAAGGTATGGGAAATCCTAGTCAAGGGTTTATAAGCATTAACAAGAATATTAATTACAGAGTCAGAAAAGGATTGATCTCTGATTTCAGCAACCAAGCAGTTAAGTGTAGGTTTTCCACCCCTGGATGGGGGCATCTCCTTTACAATCTGGTACCCAAGGGAGGTGGATAAACCTACCTTTTGACTCTGCAGGAGGACCTGGAACCAAATCTGCCTCAGACAGAAGGGAGTGACCAATATGCAATTGGAGTTGAATGTGACCAATTTGGCAACAACCCTCCCTATTAGGGGCAACAGGGGGAGGCATAGAATAGGGTCTGATTCCAGGTTAACTGAAAGGCGTCCCCCAGAGAGAATGGGTCCATGCTCACTTTGGAGCAGAAGAGGGGGGCTTTGGAGTTGAGCCTTGTGGCAAAAAGATCCACCATAGGGAAACCCCATTTTGCAAAAATGGAGTAGATAAAATCATAATGAATAGATCGCTCGTGCATGGATTCACCTAATCTTCTGAGTATATTTGCAGCAGTATTTTCCAAGCTGGGGATATGGATGGCCTGGAGGGACGTATGGTTTGCAGTTGCCCATTCCCAATGGCAGTGGCTGCCTGACACAAAGGGTGAGAGGCAGTACTCCCTGGTTTGTTGATGTAAAACATTGCCGTGGTGTTGTCAGTCTGAACTTGGACCACCTTCCTGTGCAGCAGAGCTGAAAAAGAGTTCAGGGCATAGCAAATTGCTCTCAGTTCTAACAGGTTAATATGTAGGCCCTGTTCAGTTCTGGAGTATCTGTCACTGACACATCTATCCCCACAGTGGGCACCCCAACCTGAGAGGGAAGCATGAGTAGTAACTTGGATTTGAGGAGATTGGGAACCAAAGGGAACTCCTGTCAGTGGGTTAGAGTCAAGGGTCCACCAAAGTAATTCATTCAGGAGTCCTCTAGGGATAGAAAAACGGTGGTTCTGAAAGTGTACCGTAGGGTCAAACACTCTTATGAATCAATTCTATAATGGCTGCATTTTCAGGCAGGCAAAGGGAACCATGAAGACAACCAAAGCCATTAGACCCAATAACCTTTGGATGTCAATGGCTTTCTGAAAGTGATAAAACATAAACTGCCCAACCATGCATTTAACAGATAAGGCCTTGTCTTCTGACAAGAATACACTAACCACAACAGAATCCAGTCTAGCCCCAATAAAGGATGTTTGTTGGCAGGGAATTAGGTTTGACTTCTTCCAGTTAATCTGTAAACCGAGCTTCTGACAAGTTTGTAAGAACCATGACAAATGTCTCTGGAGTTCTAGAGCAGAAGGGGCAGTAAATAGCCAATTGTCTAAGAAGGGGAAGATAAAACATCCTTTAGATCTTAAATGAGCAACTATTGTCATACAGTTGGTAAACACCCGAGGAGCAGTGGCCAAACCAAAAGGCAACACATTATACTCATAAGGGGTACCTTGAACTAAGAAACGTAAATACTTCCTATGATCCACATGAATGGGAATGTGAAAATAAGTGTCTTGGAGATACAAGACTGCAAACCAATCTCCTGTGCTGAGCAATTGTGAAACTGATGACATAGAAACAATTCTGAATTTACATATGTTGAGGACGGAATTGAGACCTCTCAGATCCAAAACAGGGCATAAACCACCATCTTTTTTGTTAACTAAAAAAAAAATCTGGAGTCATAACCAAACGTTGAAGCAGAGGGTCTTAAACTTTGAACCACATCCTTTGCCAACAAAACCTTTAACTCAGTAATCGATTCTGGGAAAACGCTGTCAACTGCTTGTGCAGCCATTATTACTGGAGGTAAGTGGGTGAACTCTAAACGGTAACCGTTTTCAACAGTGGACAATACCCAGGAATTAGAGGTAATTTTGTGCCACTCTGGTAAGAACCTGGACAGACTGTCCTGGAAAGGGGGGTGAGGTGGTTTGTCACCTGGTACTAGTCAGAAGGAAAGACTGAAAGCCTGTATGTGGTCTTTTGAAGTCTGGTGTTGAACAGGACCAGACTTGGACCTCGAGTTAGACCTACAGTGGTTCTGTTGAGAAGGTTGGGAAGAAGATCTTTGTTGAGGATACTGACAAGTCTACTGATGGTAGGGATGATGGAAGCTCTGGTAGGGTGGCTGGAACCTTGACTGATACTTAGGCCTGAACAGAGAAGCCTGTGATGGGGTTATTCCAAAGGAGCAAGCTGTCAATTTTTCTTGATTTGTTGCAGGAAATCATCAGTCTTCAAAGAGAAGAGTGAAGAGCCCTTGAATGGTAAGTCTTTCACCCAAGTGTGCGTTTCAGGAAGGAGAGCAGTTGATCTCAGCCACTCATGTCTTTTCAGGATTATAGCTGAGGCCATTGTGTGCACCGAAGCATCTGCTGCATGTTTTCCCACATTCAGCTGTTGCTTTGATAGTATAAGTGCTTCTGTTTGGATGACTTTGGCTAAGGACTTCTTATCATCAGGCAGCTGATCTAAAAGGGGGGCTATTTTCTTCCACAGAAAAAGTTGGTATGTTGACATAATAGCTTAGCTATTCTAAGGTTTAATGATGATGATGATGATGCATAAACTTTGTGACTTAAGGCATCGACGTTTCTACCCTCTTTATCAGCTGGAGTGGAATGAGAACCAGCTCTCTGATTGGTTTGCATCTCCTCTGCTATTAAAGAAGATGGAGTGGGATGGATAAAAAGGAAGGGACAGGCCTCCTCCTCCCTATACATATTTTGAACTTTTCATGACGTGACAAGGACAGAGGATGTTTTTTTCCCAAATAGCTTTTGCCATTTCAAGAATTCCTTCTGGAAAAGGAAAGGCTTCTGTCCCTGAAGAATTGGGATAGAGTTGTCCTAGGATATTGTCTTGGGGTTTAGCATCCACAGATGTGATCTGGATGTCTAACAATTGTGCCATCCATACCATCTGTTCATAGTAAAGGCAAAAGTCTTCACTTGGTGACACCAGATCATAGTTCCTAATGGTATTATCAGGGGATGGTTCCAAAGCCACCCCAGAGCTGCCTATGGACCTGAAACCTTCTTTGTCTTCGGAACCATGGGTGATTGGTCCTGAACAGGGGGTCCTAGACACAGGTGTCTGTAGCCATCTGGCCCAGTGGTTCCATGAATGGTTCCAACCATCCTGGGTGGCACTGAGTACAGTGACTGTAAGGATATTGTTGCCATGGTCCCAAAGGAGTCCACTGAGAAGCTGGGGCAGAAGGTCTTGGGGTGTAATCAGCAGGTATCTCTATTCCTGAAGCTAGGTCACATACTGATGGGGACTGTGCTGGTGACAGGCAAATGGGAGACGCAGTGCATGGAGTAGTGCATCTGCTAACCTCTACATACCTGTCTTTGGAGCTGGTTCCTTCGTATCCAATTTCATTGGTTCCGGATGTTTTGCTGGATCCGCAGAGCCTGATCACAACTTCCGTTTCAACTTCAACTTGTGTTTCTTCAGTGGCGTTTCTGAAAATGATCTGTTTTGAGCATTTTCAGGTGTCCCAGAACAGCTATGGTTTGGGTCCAACCTTGGAACCAAGTGAGTTGAGACCACCAATGGAGAGCAAGAAGCATGGTTGGAGACTGGTTTGGGTGCTGAGAAAACAGGCTGGTTTTGCTGCTGGGTTAGCTGATTTATAGAGAGCCTTTTCCCACAAAGCAGCTTTTACTCAGGCAGCATGGTCGGTCATGGCTTTTGGGGTAAACTGCTGGCAGATTTTACATGCCAATATGTTATAGCTCTCACCCAAACACAGCAAACAAATGGAGTGCTCATCTGTTCCAGTCATTTTTGTAGAACAAGAAGAGCATTACTTGAACAGCGCCATCTTTTTTTTGAGAGGAAAAGATGAGGAGCTAAGTGTTCGACTCCAGTGGGGGCAAAGAGAGAACTGAGGGAGAGTGCAGAGCCCCTCCCTGGAGCATGTGACCATGGGCAGGAAAATGTCCTCCAACATCTCCAGTTGGTAAGAGCACCTCCTGCTCTGTTACCAGGATTCTGGTGGCTGGCCTGCACGCCTGCACAGTTCCCATGTGGGACTGCACAGAACAACAATGATAAACTTCACCTTAGGGCAATTAACTAGCCTACTTGACCCATTGGGGCCTATTCACCTAAAAGATCTGATAATTTTAAGAATACTTCTCAAAGTTGTTGTAGATTTTCCGAGCTGTAAAGTCATGGTCTTGGCATTGAAGTACCTGGTGTTTCACCAGCAGCTGTGACTGGCATACTCAGAGGCAACACAGAAAGATGGAATACTTTCTGTGTCAATGGGAAAAGAAAAATGGTAGGGAGATAATTTTTCTTCTCATTTTTCTTCTCCCATTGACACAGAGCGTAGCCATGCGACCCGCCGGCCACCCCCTACATACCTAGTTAAGGACCCGGGCAAGCGTGGAGTCCTTGGCTGAAGCGGCCACAATGTCAGAGGTGTGCACTGGTGTTTGAAAGAGTTAATCAAGTGCCATGATCTCACCCGCTGGCGCAGGATCACTGTCCGGTCTTAGAACAGTGCATCTGCTTAAAGCGTCCACATGCCCGATGGCTTTGCCTGTCCGGTGCTCCAGATTGAAGTTGCATGCCGACATAAACACCATCCATCTGAGCATGCAAGGTGGCAAAATCGGCAGCAAATAGTCTGGAGCAAATAGTCCCAGCAGAGGTTTGTGGTCAGTGACCAGGAGGAACCAGCAGCTGTACAAGAAATCGTGGAAATTTTTGATGCCCGATACAAGGGAAGTCCTTCTTTATCGAACTGGGCATAGTTTCGCGCAGCGGCTGTTAAATTTCGGGAGTAGTATGCAATTGGTGCTTCTCACACATCCGCCATTACATGGCTGAGGACAGTGCCCACACCAAACGGGGAAACTTCAGCCGCGAGAACAAGCGGCTTGTTCTCGTCATAGTGCGTCAGAATGGCTCTGGAGGTTAATAGGACTTTCACAGAATTGAATGCTTGCTCTTGCCATGTACCCTATTCCCACTTAGCCCCCTTTACAAGCAACCTATGCAATGGTTCGGCTATTGATGCTTTATGTGGTAAAAATGCATGGTAAAAATGTAATATACCAAGGAATAATTGTAGCTCTTTTTTGGACTCTGGGCGTGGTGCATCACGGATGGTGGCCACTTTGCCCATCGTGGGGTGGACACCATACTCATCTATTTAAAAACCAAGGAATTCCACTGGGGACACTCCCAAGTGGCATTTAGATTTTTCACTTTGAGTCCCGCCTTTTTAAACCGTCCCAATACCGCCCGTAGGTGCTCAGCCAACTCATTTTCACTAGCCCCAGCAATAAGTAAATCATCGAAATAGGGTACCACCCCCGGTAGGTTTCGAAGCAGCCCTTCCATTAAACCCTGAAAAATACCGGGGGCCACGTTAACACCAAATTGCAATCGGTTAACTTTGAAAGCACCCCTGTGGGTAACAATTGTTTGCGCTTCATCTGCCTTCAGGTCCACCAGCAACTGTTGATAGGACTGAAAAATCCCCCCCCCCCCCCCCAGGGACGCCAGTACATGGCTGATGACAGGCACAGAGTACGAGTGCTGTTGCAACGCCCTATTGAGAGTACATTTATAATCGACACAAATTCTAATAGACCCATCTGGCTTAACCGGCGTTACAATAGGTGTTTCCCACTTCGCATGTGATACCGGCTGAAGCACGCCTTGAGCAATAAGTTTGTCCAGTTCTGCTTCAATGAGAGGCTTTAGTGAGATTGGAACCTTTCAATATTTCAACCTGATGGGCGCCACAGAGGGGTCCAAGTCAAAAGTCACGGGTGGCCCCGTATACCTTCCCAGCGACCCAACAAATGCCTCTGGGAACTCGGCATAAATGGAACTCAGTTTATTAACACAGACTTGGTTAACCCCAGTGACAGCGATCCCGAGAGCCCCAAACCAATCTAACCCCAACAGACTGGCTCTGTTCCCTTCAGCCACAAGGAGGTTCAACGATTCCTTGTGATCCTTGAATTGTACCTCAAAACGGGCCTCTTCAGCCACAGGGATGCGCCGACCTTGGAAGTTGGTCAGATGAACCGAACTTGGTGTCAAACGTCGGCGGCTCCTCAGCGGGAACAGGCACTGCAACGTCTCTAATGACAGTTCCCGCAGACCCAGAGTCGACTTCCATGTCGCACAGCAGCATGGTGACTCGGATCTTCCGGCTGGATCGCGATCCGGTGCTCAGGATGGTCAATGGACAGGAGCAGCAGTTGGTCCAATGGCAGTTGGCAGGCCTCTCATTGTCCTTACCTTGAAATCGGGGTTGTTCCCTGGGAGACGACGGTGGAGACCTCTTCTTGGATTGGCAAACTCTGGCCAAATGGCCTCGCTTGTCACAAGCCCGGCAAATAACATCCTTTGCCCAGCAACGGTCCCGCTCATGATTTCCGCCGCACCCCGCACAGGCTCGCCTTGGCGCAGTTCTTACTGGGGTCCACTTGGTCCGTGTTTCTTGGGTCTTGTTTATGTCATCTGCCTCCCCCTCAGATTTGCTGGCCGATCCATGGTGCACTGGCTTTTCCTGGATGTGCTGGACTATGTTGTAGTGTTGCCGCACATCTCGCATTGATTTTTCAGTGGCCTTGGCGGTGACAGCCTCGGAGTAGGCCACAGCGTAGGTGAGAGCCAGCCTCGCAAACAGCTACTACTGTAGCTTCTCATCCTTTATTCCACACATGAGCCGGTTGAGGAGTGCTTCCTCCAGGTTGGTGAAATTGCAAGGCCGGGTGGCCTTCAGCAATGCTGTAACGTATTCAGCAATCGTTTCGTTCATGGCTTGGCCTCGTTTGTAGAACACTTGACAACAGGCGATCTGGGACGGCTGTGGAGAGAAATGCGATTTCATCTTGTCGGTAATGTCTTTCAGAGACACCATCAGGATGTCTGCTGGAGCAATAAGGGATCGTGCAATGTCAAAAATGGCCCTTCCGCAGGAGCTGAGGAGCATGGCCTTCTTCCTCGCCTCGTCCTCGATCTGATTCGCTTGCAGGTGGAACTTGAACCTGGCGAGGTAAGAATCCCAGTCCTCCCAGCCGGGTTTGAAGGCTTCGAACCTGGGGTTGACAGCCATAGTCACTTGCGGTGCAGCCACTGGAGTGGGTGGTGCAGCCGCTTGATTGGCCAGGTGCTGTTCTTCATCCCTCGGTTTCTCAGGGCACACTTCTCCGTTTGCCATTGTTGCATCGGTTCAGCGGAGCTGCCTACCCGCTCTAAATCCCATCCTCGTCACCAATTGTTAGATATGAAACTCAACACAGCTTTTCCAACAAAACAGTGATTCAGCTTTATTAGATAAGTGAAGAACGAACACAAAACAATAGAGCAACAGGCTCTCTTTTAAACTGTCTGGGCTTTATAAACTACGCCCGTACATTAAATAAGAACCAATCAGTATTTACAGATAACAACCAATGGGTTTGTTTCCCTCCAGAACTGGTCTGGTGTTTTCATTGGTAGACTGTGGGGAGTACCCAATCAGATCAAGTACTTCTCAATACCAGGTGAAGATAGAGCTTCAGACTCAAGCTCTGCTGTATGTATGTCAGTACATAACACTAATCCTAAAGTCATTCATGACTTCAGCGAAGCCCAAGGCTTTGCTGGCAAAAGCCAGAGCAGAAAGCCAGCCCCTAACTGAACGGAGAGCTAAGCCAGTCTCCTTCAGGAAAACACAATAGTGGATTAAGTGCGCCACAGGAATAGGCCAGACCAAGGGATAACGCTCCTCAGACCTGAAGACATCAAACTGGCAAACTGCTCACTCATATCCTTTCCTGCCAAAAACAAGCCCCCACAGCCAGCAGCCTTTCCCTGTGATCGTCTAACCACAGCCGGTGAGCTTCTGGAGCAAGCCCCAAGCCTCCAAGGCTCCCTCACTGCCTCGTGCTCCTTCTCTGCTGAGCACAAGGCGAAGACTGCAAAGCTGGAGTTTGGGTCTGGCGGTTAAGATGGTGCTGGCCCCGCCCCCTTAAATAGACATGGCTGTGAACGCAGCCAGCCTCTTGCTTCCTCTCATGAAGGCAAATGCAGCTCACTGCAGGACGCTGTTGGCGTCTGCTGGGGAGCCAGATTCCTTTCCACTACTACAATAATTCTATAGTGTCCAATCCACTACCCCTTTCTGTTAGCCATGCCTTGTGGTCAACAATTGGAGGATGGTCTATTTCTTTCATAAGCTCTTGTTTTTCTCCACCAGAAGCATTAAGCCATATGATCACATGACCATGGAAAGGCTGGAACAGAGGGGGAATACAATCATTTCCCATTATATGACATAAATGAATCTCACTTTTTATCATGAGAATATGCCAATATGGCTCTTACTCCATTTCCCACTCCACCTTTTCTCATCATGTGTGCCTGGGAAGTAGAAAATTCCTAGTTTGGCACTAACCACCATTTCTTGTGACATTTGATTTGGATGAAATGACAAACTGTTGTCTGGTGTCTTGCCTACAGGCCAGGATTCTAAACAATTGAGAGACCCCTAAATTGTTCCTACCACAGACAAACTTCATTTATGACACCTAAATATTCTGTGGGTTCTGGGAACTTGAAGAACTCCTTCATTCCACTTTGTCCCTGCAAAGATTTTACTGTTGTTAGCAGCCTTGCATTATAGAACATTGATTGAAAGTGCAGGAAGGCATTTATTTTCAACCTAGAACATTGGTTGAAACTGCAGGAAGACATTTATTTTCAGCCTAGTTGGGGGAGATTGAAGTTAAGAACTTAGAGAGCTTAGCTCCTTAATCAATAGTAATATTTGCAGTAGAAAAACCCCACAGGCCCTTGTTTTTATCATGGAGAATGGGAGATTTACTCAGCTGACCCCACTCTCAAACTGTTAGACCATAATGAGGAGATCATCTCTTAGACATTCCCCCCAAACTCATTCCTTTTCATAACTAAGGTTTACTCTTCACTGCCCCCAGTAGGCCACTCATAGAATTGCTATCAAATGTCCTACAGCCAGACGCTCCGAAAAGATCAGACATATGTACATAACTGCTGTCAAGTCACAACCAGTGTTCCCTCTAAGCTGAGTTAGTGTGAGCTAGCTCACAGTTTTTTAGCCTCCAGCTCATACATTTTTGCCTCAGCTCAGGAAAGATGGCTCCAGAGCAAACTAATTTGTTCAGTAACCAAATCGCTCACTCACAACTTAAATGCCAGTAGCTCACAAAGTAGAATTTTTGCTCACAAGACTCCACAGCTTAGAGGGAGCATTGGTCACAACCAATTTACGGCAACCCCAATAAGGGGTTTACAAGGCAAATTACAAATACAAATACAATACCTTTATTGGCATAAAATATCAAATACACATGCAGCATAGACCCTCAAGACCCTCGTTCTGAATTGCCTTAATATGAGCCTCTCCTCCTAGATACCTCATAAAAGAAATTTGCTACAGGTTCCAGAATTTCTATATTATGCGAAGACAATAAAGAACTAATTTTATGCTCATCAGATTGGCCCAAAAGGGGGTCCAACACAGGTTCAATATAAACAACACGGATGTCACAGTGGAATTTACAGTACAATAGCACATGTCCAATGGATTCGATTTCCCCCATCCCAAAAGGGCACAATCTATCTTTATAGGGAATTTTGTTGAACCTTCCCGATAGAACAGCTGAAGGAAGGACGTCGAACCGTGCTAGCATGAAAGCCCTACGAAGATGGGGCTGAATCAGTCTTGCCAGGTATCCTGAGGAAATATGGCTAAAAGAAAGTCCCATACTCACGGGAGAGCAATGTCTGTGCGCAAGTCTTCTCAGATCTTGCACCTCTATATCGAGGAGTCTTTGTTTGAGTAAGGCAAAAGCCTTCTGCTCAGAAAAGTACCAAGTCATCAAAACTAAAGCCGATTATAGAATTTTTTTCCTCTATATTAATCAACCAAGTCGATAGATGGGATTCAGTTAACATGTGCACCACAAGAATGTTTGGGCCAGATCTAAAATGAAGGCGCAGCCAAAATTTGAAGGTTATGGTCCATGCCATCGTAATTAACCGTCTTTGGGTTGTCTCCAGGCACATAGCTCCATGTGGTACGCAAGCTGGTAGCCCCAAGATTTTCTTCAGGAACTTAGATTGAACACGTTCTACACCTTCAGGGTTTACAAGGCAAGTGAGAAGCAGAGGTGGTTAGTCACTACCTTCTTCTGCAGAGTCTTCCTTGGTGGCGTCCCACCCAAGTACCAGCCCTGCTTAGCTTCTGAGATCTGATGATGTTGGGCTAGCCTGGGCCATCCGGGTCAGGTCACTAAACACGTCACTAAATTATTATTCAATACATTATCATTTATTCATGTACTACCAAAGGTTCTAGATCTTTTTGTGCAGGACTTTTGTTAGCTTTGCTTTCTCCTGTGGTGTATGGCTTGGTAATTTGCATCTTGAGCTATTTACCCTTTCCACCCTTATACAAAATGCCTTTACATATTGCTCATGACATATTGTACTAGAGACTGTATGAGTTTATATATTCTAAAGGGAATGAGTTGTTAGCCTTTTCTTCTTTTCAGCTTTATGATAATATGATGATTCTGTGTCTTGGGCCCCCACTAGTACTGGTGCCAACACTAGCATTCTCAGCATTATAGAGCATAGCTAGAATCAAAAGAAGGGAGGAGAAAGACACAAGGGCAAAAATTTGTCATGAACTGTCTCTTCCTTACACTGTCTGGAAACTGCACTGGAACAAGTCAAACTGACATGACTCCTGAGCCATAGTTTGACCAGCACCTCAGCAGTATTTCATCCTGCTGCTTTATGAGTCTGTCTTAGAAGACTGAGTGTTTAACCATGTATCGCATTCTATTAACCCAGCTATATAACCTTGAGCTATCCAGACTTCCCAACGACAACACAAAACACCTGACTTGTCGCATTTATATTATCCATTTGGGAAGCTTCTCTCTGATATGAGGCATAATTACCTGTGTGATTAGAGTAGAGGTGGGGCAGCAGGTGTCCTGAATATCTCCAGAAGTGATTTTTCTCTTCTGACAAATCTTTACATATTAATGTGTGATACACAATCTGTCCTGTTACTATACTGTAGGCAAACTGTTTGTCATGATAAGGAAGGAAGGGTAAAAAAGAAGGCCTAAATTTTACACGCCTGTATATTACATGGTGTCCCTTGCTGGGCAACTCATCAGGGGAAGGTGGTTGTCTGTGGATGGAGACCTATCCACTCCCTACTGGCAACTGCTCTGGCCAGGGAAGAGGGTAGTTGCCACAGCTACAGTGACATTTAAGGTTGTGCTGCTTATTTCTCAGATGAGACGTGCTTGTGGGAGTGAAGAGGATGCTCATGACTACTTCTGGCAGCATGGAATTGGGGAACTGAGACCTTGGAGCAATCCAGGGTAAAATTGTACAGTAATTCAGAATAGAGTTGCCAACATCTACGAGGCCCTGGAGATCTCCCAGAATTACAACTGATCTTTAGACTGGGGAAAATCCCTGCTTAGGAAGATTACAGGGTGGTACTAGTGTGATATATGTCCTCCAAGACTGTTGGGTTATTAGATTATTTGAAATAACTTTATATTCTCTGATGCTTTCATTTCTGATAACAGCTGCTTTTGATGGTGGACTCTATGGCATTGCACCCTGCAGAGGTCCCTCCCCTCGCCAAACTCTAACCACCCCAGACTCCACCCCCAAATCTCCAGGAACTTCCCAACCCCAAGTTGGTAAATTGGCAACCCTAATCCAAACATGAAGGGGGTGGGGTTGTTTGCCTTAGACACTGTTGACAGAGTTTAAATATGCAGAGGAATGGAGCACCAACTGTTTAAAGAATATAGCTTGGTTTTTTAAAGAAGAAATAAACTCTGATAGAACACAGGAGAGGGAGAGAGGCTCAAATAACTGACTGCTGTGAAATACAGGAACGAAAGGGGAGGGCTCAGTTGGAGCAAGAAGTCTCCAAAGAGCTAATCAGGAGACAGGAAAGACATAATTTGAAATTGTGGGAAGTCACTAATCTAGCTATGCTAACTAGCAGTTCTTCAGTTGTCTGGTATAGGCTGTTCTTCTGAACTTCTTCGAGTAGGTGCACTATAGACTTTGGATATTCCAACACCCCTTCTAAAGGTCTATTGTGCAAGTCCACAAGATTCATTTTTCTTCATAGAATTTCAACCTTTTCACGTGGAAGTGGCTTGGTAAGATGTTTTAAGTAGAGAAATGTTTTAGTTCAATAATCCCTTCCTTTTTCATGTCCGTTACAAGACAGTGTTTTACATCTATATGTTTAATTCTTGAATTAACTCTTTCTTATACATTTTTATACATCCCTGATTATTTTTGAAGAGTTGGACCGATTTGGGTTCTTTTTTTTCTTTTTTTTATAATATATTTATTGGGTTTTTTAAGCCTATATCATACACAAATCCATCAGCAAGATTACATACATACAAAATCCTTGACAGCATATCTTCCCTTTAGCAACACAGAGTAACATTCTTTATTCTCAAATCTGTATTGAATAACAACTTATATTTCTATATCCATTAGTTTTTATATACTGTCTTCTCAGAACTACATTCAAAAATTCATATCTATTTTGTTAGTTATTCTTATTTGCTTGTTTTCTTTTTCTTCACCTTATACAGTTCTGTCTCTTGTCTCTCCTATATCTTGCCCACTTTTTGCTCTCAATATAGGAATTTAATTAATATTTAATTTTTAATTTTTATATCTTTTCCTATTATTGCTCTTCCCATACTTCATTCAATCTTTATGTCTATTATGTTTATTAACCTCCTTTAGGAACCGTTATCTCCACTTCTACATCACCCTTTTCTTTCATATATAAGTTTTCCCTTAACTTCCCTCTTTATCTAGTCTGGAATTGACCTAAATCCACTCATTATACACTGTTATCACAAATATATGTAGAACTACTTATAACGCAACTAAAATCCTCTAATCAGTGTCAAAATTACCCAACCACTATCTTCCACAATAATTAAATATAATCATTTATCCAATACCAATTAATTAATTCCATTTAACCTTCTAATACCACAAAACAGCCCCCACATTTAACATATTCACTCTATTATATTGCATTTTTAGGATTAATTTATCATTTCAATATTTTTAAATATAATTAATCAGTAAAACCTATCCCCTCCATTTTATATCAATTCATTACATTACCTTTATGATCAATTTTAAATTATAAATTTCCATTACCACTCATCTCCAATATCAATCTGATTTCAAAATTAATTTTCAACCCCACCAGACAATTAATCACTTTGTAACACTTTTAACACCTCTAGCTTGCACCAACAATATATATTTAAATACATAATTACATTCATAAGTAGGTTTTATTTCATTTTACCGTTTATCCGTATCCAGAGAAAAATGAAAAATAAATAATTAAATACAATTCATATGGCTTAATTTTCCTCTTAAACATCTGAAGTCTGCATTTCAATCTTAGCATGTCAACGTGTCTACGTTCTTTAAACAGTCCTAACCTTCCATGCTTCCCCTCTCTGATTTTCAGCCAATCCATTTTCCAGTGTCCTTTGTCTCTTTTAAACTTCCACGCCCTTCTTTTCCTTCTTTTGTCCCTTTTATTTCTCTCTCACTCCAGTCTTAAACAGAGACCTTTTCCTTTTAACAGTTCCAGTTTAACACCAAGGCATTTTTTATTTTTTAAGTTCTTTACTACTGTTTCCGTTGGCAAAACTTTAGGTTTCACGTAATCCTTCATTTGTGTACTCCCAGAGTTATCTTCCAAAACCTGAACCATATTCATTATTTGGCCCTCTTCTGATGCCACCTTTATGGAAAATTGCTCTTGCTCCTGCTCCTGCTTTTCATTTTCCTCTGCTTCTGTTTGCATGTTATATTTCCCCTTATTTCTGTGCAAGCTTGTTCACATCCTTTTTTCACTGCCTCTATCATAGCCTTGATGAACTGCTCCATAGTCATTTCTCCATCTTCCAAGCTTTCACCCATATCTTCCTCATCTCTCATCATGCATTCCATTTCTGCTCCTTCCAAGTCCCTCTTTATCAAGCCATTAATTTGATCTCCTTACCAGAACAGTACAATACAAAGACACAAGCGTTCTTCCTTCTTTTCCCACCAAACTATCGTCCTGCAATTGAGTCCCGTATTTCTCCCAGCCGCACTACTCACATAATTAGGCACCTTTATTCGTGGGTTTCTTTCCATTTCTACTCTTTTCCTCTTCTTCTGTGTTGCTACATGATTGCAATTGTATCTCCATTTAGAATTAAAAACAGTTCCGGATGGCCGCGTCTACTCCGAACATGGCATCCATGTTCTTCTCCCTATAGTCGCTCCACTTCAGGGCAACTCCTGGTCATCCCCCCACTTGCCGACCACGGGGGGGAAGAAAACAAAGCCCCCTGCTCCAGCCCTCCCCCCAAGAGGGCTGGTCGAGCTCCCCCGCGATTCGGGGGGCTCAAAAGAAAGCGAAAGTGGGATGGGCGGCACGGAGCTAGCCGCGCACCGCCCATCATCGCGCCGTACCGGAAGTTCTCCAACCGATTTGGGTTCTTCAGTACCAAAGTCCTTCATTAATTGTAATATCCACTATAATTGCTTACATGCTTCCACAGCAGATATAAATTCTGCTTCTGTGCAGTGACAGTCTCTTGTTTTCTGCTGGTCCAGCTGATTGCTCCATTCCATAAAAGAATAGGTATCCACTGGTTGTCTTCCTGTCTGTGACATTTCCTGTCCAATCAGCATCCATGCATCCTACCAGTTTAGGGCTGTCATCTACTGGTAGCTTCAGTTTTAGATGAATTATACCACGGAGATACCTGGCAAGTCTTTTCACTGCATTCCAGTCTCTTTTATTTGGTGACACTACCTTTCTGCATAGTATGCATACAGCTGCTGTGATGTCCGGGTATGTAAGTGTACTTATGTATAACAGTTTTCTGATTGCTTTCCTGTATGATTTATTGTTGGCTCGGGGGTTCTTCATTTCCCTGTTGTTTTAAGTAGTTTGTCTCCATAGGAGTTCCCACTGGCTTAGATTCTTTCATCTGCATATGGTAGAGGAATTCCAGAATTTTTTGTTTTTGGTTTAGGAGGTAACTTCCATCCTCCTCTCTTTCTATTTGTACTCCTAGATAGTAATTGATGTTACCCAGTTCTTATAGTTCTACTTCTTCACTTAGATGTTTGACTATTTCACTATAGTCTTTCTCATCCTCATACCAAATGATCAAATCATCCACATAGCTATGGATGTAAGTACACCTTTTGTTTCTGCATCTTCAGTATAGACATTGCTCTGCTTTTCCCTGTTCAAATCCTTCTTTTGCCAGCATCTGATGGAGTTTTTTATTCCAGCACCCTACAGCCTGTTGAAGGAGTGGTTATTGTCCTGTATAAACATCTTCTTTTAATTCCCCATGTAGGAAGGTCGTTTTTACATCTGTGTTTTATGTTCATTTTCTTGTTTACTGCTGTACTTAACATCCTTATTGAAGTGTGTTCTCCTATAGGTGCAAACATCTCATCACAGTCTTCACCATATTTTTGAGCATACTCTTTGGCAACTAATCTCACTTTGTACCTTGGTACTTCTTCTGCATCATATTTATTCTTGAAGACCTATTTGCATCCTACTGCCTTCTTTCCTTGAGGTAGATTTGTGAGTGTCCATGCTTGAGTTTTAATTAGAGATTCAATTTATTACTTTGTGGCCTTTCTCCATTTTTCTGCATGATCAGCAGGCATTCTCTTTATGTCTTCCCATGTGGAAGGTTTTGTTGCAGTCTCAATTTTGGTCAGGTGGGAGAGTTTTCTTGGTGGTACTCCCTTGTTGGATCTAGCTGATCATCTGACTTCTGGTTCCTCATCCCCTTCTGGTTCCTAGGGCTCTTCTGGTGTGTCATCTGTAGGTTCCAAGGTGGTTGGTTGCATTGCTTCTGGCTGATGCATTTTATTTTCTTCCATAGGTGTGCATTCAATTATGTCTACATTTTCTATAGCTTTGAATTTTTCTTTGTCATCTATGTAGCCTACATTGCAATTTTTTATACTTTTGTCTTTCGATCAAGGATTCTATATCCTTTACATCCCAAGGAATAGCCAACAAAAAATACCTTGTTCAGTCCTTAGATCCAACTTGGACCACTTTTCTTTGGGGATGTAGGCAAAGGCTTTTGATCCAAATACTTTCAGATGCTTCATGCTGGGTTTGTGACCATACCACAGTTCATATGGCGTGCTCTTGACACCTTTTGTGGGCAGCCTGTTTTGTAGAGAAGTGGCTATGTTAATGGCTTCTCCCCAGTATTTCACTGGTAGATCCGCTTCTAGTAACATGCATCTGCACATTTCAGTCAGGGAGCAAATTTTCCTCTCAGCTATGCCATTTTGTTCTGGTGTGTATGGGACAGTGAATTAATGTTCAATACCTTATTCAGTTAAATACCTTTCTATGTCACATCACACGTATTTTCCACCATTGTCAATTCGGATTGCCAACGGTTTCTTTTGGAACCTGTTGCTAACCTCTGCAAAATATGCCTTGTGTTTTTCAAATACTTCACTCTTCTCCCTGATCAAGTAGGTAACTGTATATAGAGAGAAATCATCAATGAAAGTCAAAATATATATGTTCACACTAGGGGTCTCTGTTTTATTGGACCACAAACATCACTATGAATGAGGTCTAGGGGGTGCCTTGTTTGTTTTGATTCATGGTTGTTGCTGAAACTTGGTTTTGTTCTCTTTGCTTAGATGCAATGCATGCAATTTCTTTCGATTGTACATTTGTTTATTTGGATGTCTTTGGTCAAATTCTGGTTCTCAAGCTGGGCAACTGCATAATTATCTCTATGCCGAAATCTTCGGTGCCATAACCTGGAGCATATTTTGGTCAAATTTTTGACCATAACCTGGAACAAGGGGTGTGTGGCAGCTGTCCTTCCAGTCGGCCGCAGCTCTTATGCTCTTCTGCTACCCCCAACGTAAAAACAATGTTTACTCTTCAAAAAAACAAGGTAACTTTACAAAAACTTTCAATGCCAGGCAGGGGAAGAGCCCGAGGGGGAAAGGGAGCCAAAAACTCACCTCTCAAACTGCCAAGGAAGGATATTACCAATTCGGAAAAATCAGAGCAAGAACACTCCTTGCTAAAGGAAATGGCAGCGGCAGGAGGGAATTCAAACCAAAACTACCAGGGTCCAATTACACAGGCATTAACAGAAATAAAAAAGGAGATTAAAAACAAAATAAAAGCTTTGTCTTCTGATGTTGGACAATTAAGAAAGGAATTTTCTCAGCTCAAGCTCGTTATTGACCCAATAAATCAGAAACTAGACGAACTTACTTCAAATGTGAAAGCGATGGGGAAGAAAGCTGAATCTGCACTTCAAATCACTAGAAAAGCAGCTGATGATTTATTGGAGGTAGAAGAGTTTGAGAAGTGGGCTAAAAATAAAATTATCCTTCAGGAGACCAGGTTAAGGGAAAGGAAAGTGAAACTACATGGAGTTTCCTCAAACTTCTGTGTAACAGGTCATCTTAAAGAGGAATTAAACAAATGGTTTTTGCAGATGCTTCGGTCGGAGGGAGTAACAGAGACCTCTGAAGAGATAATTACCTCGGCTTTCTGAATTAACATTTCAAAGAGAGTTCCCCCAGGTGTTCTGCAAGACATCGTCATCGAATTCAAAGAGCTACACATCAGAAACAAACTTTTAAAAATAGCTCAAGAAAACCAAGGTTTGCCCCTTGAAGACACATGCATGTTTTTGTATGCTGACGTCATCCCAGAGGTACTGATTGCGAGACAGACTTGTGTGAAACTGCAAAGACATTGAGAGAAAAGGAAAGACCATATAGATGGCTAGCAATAGGCCATTTGGTGGTTAATTTAAATAACAAAACATTTATAGCACATAATGAGATGACGGGTAAAAAACTTATAGAGGCTGTTACTAAATTGAAAGAAGAAGGTGTGTGAAGGGAACAAGATACTCTGGTGTGGATAGTTAGGCTATAGTGTAAGTAGGGGAAAACAATTTAAAGTAAGATTTATTAGTACAAGAGTAGACTTGAACTCTAAACATATTTAAGCACGAATAGTTACCTGTGTGAATTGTTTGATTAGAGGATTAGAGTCTTTAGTGTTATAATAGGGTACAGCAAGGAGGCGAAGAGTGTGCCCCCCCCAAGACCTCTGAATACAGGGAGAGAGGAGGTTCACCTCTCACTGTAGAGTTGTTCTCTATATCACCCATAATCGGAGGCAACACATTCAACTTTTCTTCTCAGGTACAGAAGAAGATGGAGAGAATAATAGTGGTAATTGAGATAGAAATGAACTGTAGATCATGAGTTCTATTATGATTAACTGTAAGCTATGAGGAAGTTGGACGGGAATTATAAACGAGTAAGATAGTGGCATATGAAAAGAAGAGGGATTAAATGAGGGTAGAAATTTCAGGCTGTTGGAATAGTAACCTCAGGTGATTTTTTTATTTTATTTTGTTTGGTTATTATGATTGTTAAAAATGGAAAATGAGTATATCAATAAAATGGATAATGAATGTGTGTTCGTGGACTGATAGATATACTCAATTAAAAAATTTAAGTAAAAAAACAAAACCCGGAACAACTTTTGGTCCAATTTGTAGATTGTTCATGTGTCCAGAGCATATAAATCTTCATGGACTCTCCCTGTTGCAATCAGTTCACCATCTTGTTTGATAAAACATCTTTCCCCAAATGAGGTCATCATTCCTCTTTTTGCAAGAACCCTTACTGAAAGGAGGCTATTTGCCAGTTGTGGCACATACAAATAATTCACAATGATTTCTTTGACCTGTCCATCTGAGAGTCTGCATTTTATAGTTCCTCCTGCCACAACAGATCTCCCATCAGCTATGCTTAGTTTATCTCTTTTTTCTTCATTTAGTGTTTTTAAAAAGTTTTTTTTATGCACTGATGTGCATTGAGCATGTTCTATCTAAAAACCATATATTACTTTTTGGCTGCATCTTTAGTTAATATGAAGTACTTCTTCAGGGGTGGCTGTTTCACAGTCTCCCCTTTTATTTGTCTTGAAGGGGCAACCTTTTTAAAAACATTGCAGTCCTTTTTAATATGCACCTGTTTTCCACATGAAAAACATGTAACTTTACTTTTATTATTTACATATAGAGCTACTTGGTCAGCATTCTGCTCAGCCTTTCTGTTGGGCTTCTGAAACTGTATATTTTTGAATGTTTGCTCCAGTTCATTTATCACATTATATATAGAGAGATTTCCTGTTGACTCTATTTGGCATACAACATTTTCATAAGTCTCAGGTAGACTAACTAAAATCAATACAACCAAATTCTGTTCTGTGATATCTTTGCCAACACTTCTTAACTCTTGACTCAGAGCAAGATTTGATCTAAATGCTGTTGCAGATTACCCCCTTTAAGCATCCTTATACTAAATAGTTTCTTTTGAATATAGAGCTAACTCTTTAGAGAAGAGTTAAAGCCTCTCCAATTCATTTCAGACTGCCTTTAAAGTTTGCATTTGAATGACTCACAAACCTCTTATTAATGCACCTCTTGCCTTCTCATTGTGTGTGTTCCAGGACTTCTACTTTGTTGGGGTATCTTATGTCCCATTTCAAGCCAGTAGTTTTTCATTATCTCCCTCCAGATAAGAAAGTTGTCATCAGTCAACCTATCTAGTAGGTAGTTGTGCTGAACAGTGCATGAAGCAGCCATTTTGCAGTTTCTTCTTTTTTCCTACCTATTTCTGTAAAAAAATTCCCTTTTTCACACTGGTGCTCATGCTGGGCCCAAAACCCTGTTGGCAGAGTTTAAAAATACAGAGGAACCAGAGCACCATCTGTTTAAAGAAAATAACTCAGTTTATTAAAACTGAACTAACTGGCTAACTGCTGTTAGATCTCACTGACGATTCAGAAAGAAGCTGGCCAAGGTGTTGCTGGTCCTCAGCTGGGGAGACCTTAATCATGTCTCATGCACCTCCATTCATCATGTGATGTTTTCCGGGAGCAGGAACAGGTAAAGATATACCTCACTGACTGCTGTTAGAGGCAGGAATGAAGGGGGAGGGCTAAGTTGGAACAAAGAGCCAATCAGGAGACAGGAAGGACATGATTTGAAATTTGTGGGAAGTCCCTAATCTAGCTATGTTAATGAGTAGTTCTTCAGCTGTCCCCTATAAGCTGTTCTCATCTTTTCAAGTAAGCGTACTTGTATATTCCGACAAGACCACCCAAAACAGAGGCTTCACTGTAAAAGGGTTGGAACACTTCCCTATGAGGAAAGGTTAAAGCGCTTGGGGCTCTTTAGCTTGGAGAAATGACGACTGAGGGGAGACATGATTGAGGTTTATAAGATTATGCATGGGATAGAGCAGGTAGAGAAAGAGGTACTTTTCTCCCTTTCTCACAATTTAAGAACTCTTGGGCATTCCATGAAATTGCTGAGCGGTCGGGTTAGAATGGATAAAAGGAAGTACTTCTTCACCCAAAGAGTGATTAACACATGGAATTCACTGCCACAGGAGGTGGTGGTGGCTATAAGCATGGACAGCTTCAAAAGGGAATTAGATAAGCATATGGAGCAGAGGTCCATCAGTGGCTATTAGCCACAAGGTATAGATAGGGGCTCTGGAGTAAGTGCTGCTCTGTCTTCTTGGTGCTTGGGGGGGGGGAACAGTGGGAGGGCTTCTAATGTCCTGGCCCCACTGGTGGACCTCCTGATGGCACTGGTATTTCTGGCCACTGTGTGACACAGAGTGTTGGACTGGATGGGCCATTGGCCTGATCCAACATTGGCATCTCTTATGTTCTTAACAAGTTTATTGGGGGGGGGGTTTCAAAAGAAAAGAGTTTCACAGAATCCCTAAATTCTATTAAGCATGCTTCCATGATGCTTAGCTTCCATGTAGTCTAACTGTTTTAGATGCACCACATACTCAAGTTCAGGTACATCTAGGACCTGAAATCATACAGTAGTCTTCAGGCTGGTGACTTAGCCCTCATCATGTCCCATAAGTAATATCAAGAGGGGTGACAGGGAAAACTCTGTTAATGACCAGAATATCAGATCCATTTTGGTTTGGTTTCGATAGCAGGAAATATCTGGGAACTTGTCCAAAATGGATGTGAGTGGGAAACACCCAAACTCTGGCATCTCAAACTCACAGTTTGTGTTTTGCCACCACTGCTTCTTGACAGTGAACTCCTCCACCCCCAAACTTTGATTGTCATTGATTACTGGCACTCATAAAATTGTTCTTCTTGCAAATGATATAACACAGACTAAGCAATAATGAGAGGCTGTTTATAGAGATTTCATATCTAATACTAATAGATAATAGATTATACTCTGAAAATCTTCATTAAATGCTTATATTTCTGCTTCTAAGTCTGCAGAATCAAGAAACAGCTACATTTGCAATTGCCCCTGAAACTTGCTGTGAATTCAGCAACTTTTACCTGAAAATCACAGCCAGTGTTACAGGGAGGCATAGGTGGTCACGTACTGACCAATTAGAGCTGTGGGGGGGGGGTCCATCTCACTCACAGTGGTGGCTTTTTGCTAGTGAAGGAAGGAGTCTGGACAAATCAGCTGAAGCCTGGGGAAGTGTTGCCTCTTTCCCAGCTCCCCTCTACCCCTCCCTAATTCCCTTTTCCCTCCCCTGTCCCCAGCTTTCCCCTGACAGTCTGCTATCTGCACAAAGTATTTGCTCATGCATGCTTAGAAGAATTTGGCGTATTTGCTGCAGGATTTACTAAAAGGAAGGACAGGATTGCAGGTTGGGGAGAAGGGAGAGGTTTAAAGGCCTTTTGGATATAATGGGAGCCAGGAATACCAATTGACTTGCATGGGCACTATTGAAATACATTATAGAACAACAGAAAAAGTTGCAATGAAAAGTTGGATGTAAGTCCCTGGGCCCAGATAGACTGCTCTGAGACTGAAAGTATGGTGTGCAGAGTGGAATGATGGTTCCTGGGAGTAGCAGAAGTGCTCTGGGACTGGAATGACAACCCCTAAGTGGAATGACAGGCCCTGTGAGCAGCAAAAGTTCTTTGGGACTGGAATGACAACCACCAGAGTGAAATGTCTGCCTCCAGCAGTAGCAGATATGTCCTGGGCCTGGAATGATGGCACCTGGAATTAGCATGAATGTTCTGGGACTGGGATGACAGCCCCTGGGAGTAACAGATGTTTTGGGCCTGGAATGACAACCCCCAGAGTGGAATGATGGCCCCTGAGAGTAGCAGAAGTGCTCTGGAACTAGAATGACAGCCACAAAAGTGGAATGACAGCCATGCAATCATGTTCTTTTCCATGTCATAATAAAACACTGTCCAGGAATGACCAGCCTTTGTATTGGTTTACTTACAGCATGTGTTAGATTGGGATTGAAAAATGATTAGTGAGTAACAAGCTCAACCAGTTCCAGGTACACCTTGAGGGCTGACTTAGGTTCAGTACATAACACCCATACTGAGACACAGTCTGCCAGCAGTCTCTTCTCTTTCTGCTTCCTTTTACAGTGATAGTTGCAGTCAAAGAATGAAGGGTAAATTTAATTGTCTTCTCATACCACAGAGTAAGGGCCAAACCCGAGCACTTGGCCACAGTCGAAGTGGTAGATCCACAAAGGTCACGTATCCTTCCTTGTGCTGGTGGAAGTACCTTCTGTTTGCAGAACAGTACCTTTGTAATCCAGTACACGTCCAAGGTATAAACACAAGTATATGGGCAAATTACACACATTGATGCTCCTCATCTAGTCTCCAGGGGAGGAAAAGCCTGGAGATTTTAAAAAATACAGCAGATGATAAACAGTCCTTCAGGATAAACTTAACTTTACCTTATTAATTTTTACCAGGACTGAGTAATGATGAATGAAATCATGTCAGAACTTCAAGAAATGATGAATAAGGAAGAGCAATGAAAACCCAAAGGCCTTGGAGAACAGAAACCAAGTCAGAATTTGTCCCCTGGAGATACACTGTGAAGGGCTGAACTTGCCATTAGGGGGAAGATTAAGTACCTTCAGTTGCTCACTTAGTTAATTATACACTCAAATGTTTCCACTCTATCACAAGAAGCCAGGCATTTTCACTTTTGAATATCTGTAAACCGACTGCTTAGATTGCTCATTGGTTATTTCCTTTGACAACCTGAACCTGACCATTAAATCCCATTGGCAACAACTATGTGTCAAGAGAAGGGGGAGGGGAGGGGAGGGGGGGAAAGATTTGTGTATTTAGTTTTCATTATAGAAGTCCTTGTAGTTGAAAAAATATGTACCTGTCAAGTTTTCGACATCTCGCTGGGGATGCAAGCAATGCTGTTGTGATTTCAAAACCTGGCTGACAAATCCACATTCCAGTAGTAAAGACAAATCAAGGGGTTTTTTCCCCCCTTTGCCTTTAAAAAAAACCTACCACTTTGACAGTTATACATACAATTTGAGACCTAAGTGGCACTTTGATGCTCTATTCCATTATTAAGTGGCAAATTCACTATAGAATAGTTGACGGGCCCCTATTCTGCCATGGGTGTTGTGAATTAAACAGCTTTTTACAGTTATACAGTTACAGCTTGGCTGGGGAGAAGGCAAAAGAGGCATGCAGTTGAATGGCCTAAAGACCTCAGAAACTTTGAAAAAGAACATATTTGGAATTGGCAAAGCATGCAGATTTAAACTGAGAACATTTGCGGGGAATCTCTAGAATGAAATGGAGCCCTTCAGTAATCAGCAACCTTGCAATGCATTCCTATGCACTGTAAAGCAATGGGTTTAGAAGGCTGCTCAGGACTGCACTGATAGTTCCCTGTAATTTGTAATTTTAAACATAGGGGTTTGATCAACTATGCAGCCACATCAAAAACAACTATGCAGCCACATCAGACATTTTTACGTCAATACACTGACATCATATTAATTGAGTAGTTTTCTACTGCTGCTTCCTTATGCCTACAGGTAGGTATTCAACTGAAGTAACATTGACTTAAAGTACTTAAATTAATTCTTTTGTCAATAACACTACAGCTAATCAATACACCTGGAATTAAACAGCAGCTTTTGGCCAGAAGGCATGTTGGTCTTGGCTCTCTTTTGTTACAATTCATTAATCACTCAGCCACTCCCAATGAAGCAACCATCCCATTTGAAACCAAAGGTCTGACACAGGATGATGCCCCAACAGGAAATCTAACAAATGAAATTAAAATGTGTTCCCCTATGATTTAGATGGAATAAAAATTTTAAAAATCTCAATGATAATCATTTTTGTTATACTTTCAGTTAATAAAATATAACCTCATATGTACATCTTTTTTCCTTGTTAAGATTTTTAAAAAGCCAAACATTTAATATTGCTTGTATCCCAGATCATAATTGGTCATCCATTAGCTTTTATTTTTAAGATTATTAAAGGCTAAGAAATTACTTTTTGAACATTGATCCACTGAGATTGCACAGTAAAAATGTATCAATCAAAAAAAAAATCAATCCATCCATAAATTTCAAAAATATTTACCACAATATTTTCTCCCCACCCCCTTTGCTCTAGCACTTGTATCAAACTGATATGTATCTCAAAATATGCTGAGGATTACAGTTTCAGTGTTCAGTACTCCGCATCATGTAAAAAAAAAAAATACTCTTCAGTATTGGAAAAGCAAAATTGTATTACCCCTTTATCCTCTTCAACTAGTAATCTAACAAAGCAAGTTTCATGAAATCATATGAATAATATAGAGTGATTTATAGCATGATTTATAGCACATTATGACTATGAAAGAAACAAAATAAATATACTGGTTTGTTGAGCTGAATGTTTTGTTTCTCCTGTTCTTTAAAAGAAATGGCATTTGCAATATTGGTGCTTTCCCATTCTAAAGCAGTAACAGAGGGAAAAAATGTCATGTTACAGAATAAAATGAGGACTTTCTTAGTTACAATTGCTGGCCCTTTGCTGATTGTGGTAAATTATAAATTATGCAGTCAATGTAGGCCAACAAAAGAAGACATCTTCAAATCTCAGTCAAAGGTAATTACTTAAGTCGGCTGAATGTTCCCTTTTCATAGAGTGTGATCTCTCGTTGACAGCTCACACTGACAGATGACCTTCTCCACAACATCCTTATCCTTCGGATCATGAGCAGTGCGCCTCTCCACTTGAATATCTCTATATATTTGTGACACTAAGCTTTCAAATAAAGCTATTGACAAATCAGAACATCAGTCTAAGTGCTGGTCTTCCTATCACTCACAATAAAGTAGCTATCGCTTGTGGTGTTGTAGAGCAAGCCCATCTCTGAAAAATGAGTTCTCACCAAGTGCTAATTTGACACAGCTCGCTTGCCTTCCCATAATTGCTCTGTCATTGTCAGTTGGCAGTTCGGGCTCATTCCTGGAAGCTGTGCCGTACAATTGGATACAATTACTCCCATTTACCACCACTATTATGCCACTGATGTTGCCCAGTCCGCATATTGACATGCCTCATTAAACCTGGATGCAGGCCATTAATGAACATTGTTAGCATTTCTCTTAAACTTTTTTGCCTCTAATAAACAGTCAGTGTTCCATGAAGGAGCACTGCCATCCTTGTGATATGATATTTATTATCTTCTTGGGGGAAGGGGGGTGTCTCTGCAAATGGAAGCCATACAGATACTGTAAGAGAAATATATGAATGGATCAGGGGAGAATAGCACTGATCAGTAGGACCTTTTTCCATCGGGGCATCCTACTATTAACCAAGTGACCCCTTCTATCCAAAAGAAGACAGGGAGGATAAACACAATAACCTCACAGATGCCCAGTTTCAGGAGGTTTCTCAAGGTTGCTTCAGCTCCCGCTGTTCTCCTTAACCCTCTCCTTCCCCCAGGTGGTGCTGTGTGACACTCCAAAGACATTTTTTTTTTTGCCCTGGGTCCTCAATCCATTATGTCCAGCTAACTTCCACGTGCATTTTTATTCAGAGATAATTATGTGTTG
Source organism: Gekko japonicus (assembly GCF_001447785.1). NCBI lineage: Eukaryota > Metazoa > Chordata > Lepidosauria > Squamata > Gekkonidae > Gekko > Gekko japonicus. The sequence goes on from NW_015164192.1 coordinate 527,765, forward strand.
ATCAGAGGAGTCAGCGGCTGTCACCCGCATGGCAGGCACACCTGCTGTGTGACATAGGTGGTAACGATGGCATGCTCTTGAGCTGTCATGACAGGGACAGGGACTTTATTGTGTATATGTCACCATTTCTCTTAGGGAAATTATCCTTTCCTGCACAATGACAATAATGAACCCTACGACACGTTAATAAACCCTGATTCCAGGCCCTCTTCTTGACCGTCATTAAAACTAAATATCATTCATAAGTTTATGGGTGGGTGAGGGAAACTGTGAAGCCTCTTGTTGTATAAAAATAGATTTGCTGAATATTGCTATTAAAGTTTGAGGTTTTTGTTTAGGGATGAGCTGATATGGCCATTTTGTTTCTTGTTTTATTTTGTTTATTGTCTTTGTCCTCGGTTTCAGTTCTCATTGTTTTAATTGCTATTGATTTATTTTCTTCCATTGTTCTCTTTACACTCTTGTAATTCCAGCTGAGTGCCATTTTACACCATTTTTTCACTATTTATACCCAACTGATGCAACTACAACACTGCAAGATATTTTATAGGAAAAAATGCAGTGCATGAAAAGACAAAGTCTGACAAACCCCATCCCCCTGCAAGACTCAAGGGTTTATTTCTCAAACAGGGGGGAAAAAATTGAATGGAGTGATTGAACAGAAACAGACAGCTTTGGGTCTTATCCATGGTTTTGTTTACCTTCTGTTTTGCAATTTGAATAATCAGGCCTAAATCTGATTTGCCAGCATTGGTCTTAGATCAGCATATCCTGCAATTAGAATAGTTGAGATAATCAAATGGGGACAACTCCATGTACATTCTGAGTGCAATATCTGCTGCTTTAAACTTTGCAAATTATGTCACTGAGCACTGAAATATAAAAATAACATAGTGCAATTATCATGATAACTAATATTAAAATGGCCACCATATGATTCAAGTTTCTGTTTGTGTTTACTTCATGTACATATTTACATACTATTCTGCTTCCTACTGTCAATGTATGATCTCCCTTTTTGTAGAACATTAATACATTTCCTTATTAATTTGCATCTTAATAGAGTCACAGGCTTCTAAGTATCCAAAACTTTGTTGGAAGCCTTACTGATCCTTTGGTCTAAAAAAGTTTCATTTGTTAGATCTAATTTACATCTGCATTCCCTATTGCAAGGTAGCTCTTGCTAAGAGAGAGTGACTAACTCAAGGTCACCTAGTGTGCTTTATGGCTGAGTGAGAATCTTTGAACCCAAGTCTCTTAAATACTAGTTCGATCACTACATCGTACTAGAATGAGAATGCAAATCAAGCCTTTTTTTTTTTAATGACATGTCTGTCTGCCTATGCATGCATCTATCCAGGATTTATTTTTTATTTTTTATTTAAGAAAAGAGATGCTGGAACTCTCAAGAGGGAAATGAATTTTTCAATTTGTATACTGAAAACTCATGAACGTTTAAACATTTTTAAAAGAATTTTGTTCCCCCAGGAAAAAAGCTCTGATCTATCTGTCTGTCTGTCTTTCTGCCTGTCTATCCGTCTGTCTAAATCATTTATGTGCTACTTTTTCTAACAAATAGTCAAGCAGTTTGTATACATTCCTAACCTCTGGAGCAAAATCAAGGCATTATCACTCACAATATTTTCCGGTAGCCCATGCCTTGCAAATATAGATTTGCAGTTTTACTTGTGATACACTTAATTATATACATTTCAACATATATTTGAATATTAGTGATTCAGAAAAAGATCAAATCACTCATATGACACTTCACACCTACCTATTTAAGTACCAATTTTATTTATCTGTAAAATACAGAAGTGTTTTCTTTTTGCCTGAAATTTGACAAGAAGGAACCTTTTGTCAATAAATATAATCCCTGAGAATAATTCAAAACACTTATATGGGGGAGAGGGATGTAGTGGCAGAAATGTATTCTTCACTGAAATAAATTTACATGAATAGGAAAAACTAATTCAAACTGGTTTAATCACTATAATAAAGATAACAAAAATACTAAAGCACAAGAGGACTCAAAACAACTCAACACATTTTTATGCACATCCCTATCACCTACAGGGTTCCCCACAATACTGCTATTTCTACACCTTAGTCCTTAGAACCTCCTGAACTTTCCAAAGTGCATGAATAACTGCATGGCACCAGTGAATTAATTTTTTTGGAGGAATCTTGCAGCACCTTAAATACTAACCAGATTTTATGCCAGTGTAAGTTTTCTTGTTGTTGTACTCCCTTCTTCAGAGTGGATCTGCATCTTAATAGAGTCACAGACCTCTAGCATCCAGTGTGAAGATATTGAATGTAGGAAGAAAAAAATCCAACAGGTCCAAGTGCCCATGAAATACAGAAAGTACAGGATGACATGCAATTATGTGAAATTCAAATCTAGTCAAGAAAAATACAGAACACATTCACAAGTTAACACCTGAAATGGGTACAGAGTTCTAGGTTTTGGGGTCCTTAGGTCTTGAAGTATGGTATCAACAATTTTATAGATTTCTCAGGTCTCTTTCTAAACAATTAATTTTAACAACAAATATAAATTATCTTAGACCCAGCACAGCCTGTGTACCTATTAGCTGAGATTTCAGATGAGCTGTCTTGTATTGCTACCTGTAGTTCAGATTATACTACCCAGACACTTGCAATCTTTCCCCAAGAGTATGATATTAAGCTGGTATTTCAATGTTGTTTCAGTTTGCAACAGACCCGTAGCCAGAAAATTCTCGGGGGAGGGGGAGGGTGACGTAATTAAATTACAACTAATCCGGTCAGTGACTAGTTAGTTACTAATCTAATTAAAAGAGAGAAGAGTGAGAAGGAAAATGGACTTGTAATACTTGTAATAATTGTAATACTTAAAATATAAGCTATATTAAACTGTACTGTACCAAGGGAAGAGCAAAGCTGCCATTTTAAACATGCACTTGGGAGTGAAGAGAGAACCATGGGAAAGCAGATCTGTTCCTTATGCCTTTGTGCCCCTGAAATCTGCTGTCCCTTCAGCGTGGATGTGAAAATCTGTGCCCACTTCTTCCCATGGCCGGCGAAGGTCTGCTCCACCCCACCCCATCTCCAAGGAGGCCTAGCCTGGCCTCCTCCTAGTCTTCCTCACTGCCGGCCTGCCACCTCCATCAGGAAAGACCAATGGCCCATCAGCCCCTTCAGCACTGCAGAGGCACAGAGAAGCTGGCTTCACAGTCTTGACATGCAGGCTGGCTCTGCATACCAGGACAAGGGCTGGGTCTGAGGCAGCAGCGGTGCCTTCCCTTCCTGCCTCCCCTCCCCTCCCCTCTCCGGCCAGCTAGCCAGCCACTCCACATATTCACACCACAAGCCTGGAGACCATGGTGCTCTCGCCTTCAACTTCTTCCCTCCCAGGCACAGAGTGAGCTGGAGGCTGCACAGCCTCACGCTCTACTGGCTGCAGGCTCACTGCTTGTTGCAAGGGCAGTGCCAGTGTGGGCCATTCCACTCACTGGTCACCCCAGGCTCCCAGGGGTAGGGAGGGACCAGGAAGGAAAGGTGCCAGGGAAATTCAGGAGGGAGCATCGCCCTCAAATGCTCTGGGCCTGGTTTACAGTGACTTGTAAGTATTATTATAATATTTTATTGGTTTTATAAGCTATAGCCTACATTCTAAAGGTAAGGGTACAGGGGAAAACCTATCACTAACTTATGACAAGAATATTTGTAAACTGACACATGCCTACATCACTCCTGCAATAATATTGATATTATGATAAACATAGAATTATAAAAGCAGAGAGATCAAACTTCTATCGAGTAAAGCTTATTTACCCTTAAGTCAAGTAATATTGTAATCCGGGGGGGGGGGAGGAAATGTTTATCTCTTGGACAGTGTTCCCTCTAAGCTGTGGAGTCTTGTGAGCAAAAATTCTACTTTATGAGCTGCTGGCATTAAAGTTGTGAGCAAGCAATTTGGGTATTGCCTACATTGGTTCACTCTGGAGCCATCCTTTCTGAGCTAAGACAAAAATGTGTGAGCCGGAGGCTACAAAACCGTGAGCTAGCGCACACTAACTCAGCATAGAGGGAACACTGCTCTTAGGCTTCTTCTTCACTTTTGAAGTTTTGGGCGCTGTTTCTCCTTTCTCAGACTCTGATGTTGAACTGCTGGAATCACTTGAGGAATCATCTGCTTCTTCCTCACTGGGTTCCTCTCCTTCTTCCAGATTAGGGTCCTCGTCTTTATCTATGCCCAATTGTTTTTTCAAAAAGTTTTTGGCCTTTTGTACAGAGTCAATTTTAACTTTCTTGTCATTGTATTTGAACACAATTCCTTCTGGGAAGCTCCATCTGTAGGTTATTGCTTTGTCTTGTAGGAAAATAATTAAGTCTTTATACTGTCATCTTCATTTCCGGATCTCAAATGGAATGTCTTTCAGAATTTTATTTCTTCTTTGTTGATTTTAAGTGTTTTTCCTGCAGTAGCTTTTAAAACATTGTCTCTCATTGTTCTCTTTGAGAATTTAATGTAAATTTCGCCAGGCAGTTTATTTTTTCTTATAAAATCAGGGTAGGTACGGTATGCCAAGCCCATATCACTTTGTAGATCTTCCTGTTTAAGGTCTGAAATTGAAGCTATTGCTCCACTTATTGTTTTTATATCTTCCCCCTTCTGTTCAGGAACTCCTTGGAAGCATAGAACATGCATGGATTTATCAAGCTGAAGTTGAAGTAGTTGATGTTTATCTGTATTTCTTTCCTTAACTTCTTTTAATTGTTGCTTAATATCAATAGTCCTTGTTTCAGTGGAACTGGAAGTGGATTAGTGATGGTGGTCACTCTCCTCAGTCCTCGGGAGAGCAACTAGCACACCAGTGACTTGGAGGGGTGCCACCTCAAGTGACACCCCCACAGAGCTCTTGTGAAGGGCTCTAAGCCAGAGGGCTTTGGAGGGTTGGCCTCTTCTCCGGCTAGATGCCGGAGAATAGAGGCTTCCCTCTGCCCTGATGGTCTGGTCGCTGTGTGGCCTTCGGGCACTAGCTAGTTCGACTGGGGCAAGCGCGAGAGATCGAGCGCAACAACAATGATTATGAGCGAGGTCTGAGTGAAGACCAGCAATGAGCGTGAGTTTTGTCAGCGCGGACTGATTGTAAAGCAAATCCCCCCCCCGGGAAAGTGGAGAGCAGGGAGGGATGCCTCCTATGTGCATAAAGAGCCAAGCGTAGCAAAGGGGGAGAGGGGGGGAGCAAACAGCTATTTGTTTTGAGAGAATTACGTGAGTGCCTGCAGCAAAACGACGAGTCCTTCGAGCCTTTCATAATGGTTTAAATTTGTAAACAAACTGGAAAAATGGCGGCTGCATGAGGAAAGTTAAAACCAAAACCAGGTGGTCAGAGCCCGAGGGGAGAGGAGGGAACTGACGTCCTGAAGTTGCTAGCGGATATGCTAAAGTCAGTGGTAGAACAACTCGATGGTATTAACCAGCAGCTGACCTCGTTGAATCAAAACTTCACTTTACAGCAGCGTCAGCTGGCAGAAACAGACAAGAAAGTGGAACAAGTAACAGAAAAAATAGTAGAGATGGACACCGGTAACAAGAAGATGAAGAAAAGAGTGGGAGAAGTTGAAATAAAGCAAAACCTTCAAGAAAAGCATTTGTTAGAGCTTCAAATGGAAAAGGCTAACATGATTCTTAGGTTCCAGGGGGTCCCTGAAACCGAAAAATATTTGAAGGAGACTCTGGCCAAGGCTATTGCTCCAGTTACAGGCTTATCAGCGGAAGAAATAATAAAAGATATGGAGACTGTCTACAGGACATACTCCAACTACATTAAAAAAAAATAGCCTGCCTGGAGAGATTGTGGTGAGATTTGCAAGAAGACAGACCAGAGATGCCATATTAAAAGCAACTTCAGCAACCCCACTGAAACTGGGAAATACAATTATTAAGACTCTAAAGGACATTCCATTTGAAATATGCCAGAAAAGGAAAGCCTACAAGGAGATAACTTCTTTTCTTTAAACCAATGGAATTCAGTACAGGTGGGCGATCCCCGAAGGTGTCATCTGTAAAATCAACGATAAAAGAGAGAAGATTGATTCCATCTTTAAAGCTAAGGAATTTTTGAGACACCAGATGGGAATGGGGGAAGAATCTAAGGAGGAAGAAACCAAGTCAAGTGACTCAGCAACCTCTGGATCAGATGAGGACTCTGCGGCTTGTTAGCCTCACCTGCTTTATCTACAGGTTCCCGGTCTGTGTATACAGAGGTCAGACTCCACCCAAGGATCCCAGCCCAAAGAGACGATGTGACAAGATTGTTGTAGTAAAATCAGTTGTTCTCTTTACTGAATGGTATTTAATTCACAAGCACACAAAACAGAATCGCTCACACGTACACACAAGTTTCTTTAGGTACAGTAGCAATGGAAAACAATCTCTTTTATACTAAATGGATGGGAATGAAGAAGGGAAATGGCATATACTTATCTGATCCAGAGCTCGACCTTCACATGGAAGAATACAGGAATAAAAGAAGTTCTAACTAGAGGAAATCCTATTGCACACAGTTGGAACCAGCCAACACGTTTGGGCTTCTTGGCTGCAGTCCAAGAAAGCACGTGAGAATTACCTATAGTAGAGCTTAAGTTGCAGAGTTGAGGTAGAAGATGACTAGCTAGCAGGGTTCAAACTGTTGAACCTTGCACTTTATAACCTTTGTTAGGGGGCTGGCATCTGTACCATCCTCCCACCTGTAGTCCGTCCCATTACCTGACCCTATTGGTTACTAGGAGATGACGTGTCTATCTAGAAGGAGGGGGCAATATTGAAATCTAATCCTTTGTCTCAAAGGATCCATCTGGTCCAGGTGTGAGGTTGGGGTGCCACGGCAACCTTTGACTTGTAAATAGCTTTAGCTTGGTCCCAAGCTGTAAACAGGAAATAGTCTCTTCAGATGCAAACCAGAACCTTTCAGGGTTACGTGTTGTCTTGTAATTTCTTCATGGTGGAAGACCTTTTGTTTTTATCACTCCTTGGCTGACCACAATGGTGTTGCCTCCTTCTTCCCAGGCTGGGTGGATGTGTGTGTGTGTGTCACTTCATTAGCATACCACCACAGACAAACTAGCAGCTTCTAGGTTCAACAGTCACATCAAGCAATAGCACACAGTTTCCCCAAACCCATAGATACTGGCAAGTAGTCCATGTGTGTATATGTCAGCAAACACAAATATGCAATTTATAGGCAACTTCCCCAACAGGCTGAAACGGCAATGGGTGCAATGAAAACTGTGTACGACTTTAGAGACAGAAAGCAAAAGTAAAGGCAGAAGGACTCTGAAAATTGCTCTTTGAAGAAATGAAGATGATCAGAAAGTCTTCTCAAGATAACTAACTTATAACATAGAAGAAGTGCAAAGCAAAAACTCTACAAGTATATTGTGCTATTAACAAGTGTAATACTAACATTTAGTTTAACTGGGATATGATCTCTCACTCTTGGGTTTTTAGTTAGTGTGGGTATCTTTCCTTTATCCATAGATGTAGTCCCCTTCCTATATTTTTTCTTTGTAGTTTTGTAGTCTATTGAAAAACAATAAAAATACCCCTCCGGGGGTTTATAAAAAAAATAGTCCTTGTTTCAACTTTCTCAGTCCTTTTATCTGTCTTATTGGCTCTTTTTTCCATTTGGGTAAGTTGCTTTTGAATGGAATCCAGCTTGGTATTAATTGTAGACATTTGATCCAGCAGAGGGTGCAGTGCTGCAGCACGCATATTGGGAAAGTCTGTAGCCGCTTCCTGTGGGTGACTGGGAGTCACTGGTGTAGTAGTTCCTGGTAGAAGTTTCTTTCCACCGCCATTCTCCTTGCCCTCCCAACTATTTGTTTACAGTGAAGAAAAGTTTTAGTTTTACATTAAAGTTTCTCTGAATTCCACGTTCTTGGGCTTAAAATACAGCTTTCAAGCTTAAATGAAGTCTCAAGCTGTAAGTTTAGTTCCTTCTTCCCTTTTTGTACTGCTTAAAGACCGCTCCGTTTCGGAGGTGGGGGTGGATTTCCAACCCTTCCCCACACACCACTCTTTCTCCGTTCAATTTAGCAAGCTGAGACTTCTTCGCTTATACAGAGGTCCGGGGGTTGGCTCTCATCACCATACCGGCTCCGTGGCATCAGGACCTCTTGAGGACAGGCAAGCCTAAAATCCCTTGACTGTCGCCTTGGGAAAGGCTTATCCCAGCTCCCCAAGCTGAGAGTCTCTTACAGTGACTCTATGGGGGTCTGGAACCAGGCAAGACCCCTCCTGATTGCCTCGGCTTGGTGCATCACCATCAGAGGGTCGATGGGACGCATCCAAGAGCAAGCCGCCATAAACCGGAAACCTCGTGACTTGTAAGTATTTTAAGCCATTGCAGTATACACCTGGGTAAATTTTAAAATGGACTCTTTTGTGATAATTTATGGAACAATCCATAGTAACACTGATTTGCCAGAGCTGAACCATTGGACCAGTGTACCAGTGAAAAAATCATGTGTATTTTGATTTGTGTCTACTAGTATAGGCCTGGTTTTTATGATTTCTTTCTTCATATTTTAAAATAAAATTATTAGATTTGCCACCCATTCATATTCTTTTCAGTATGGTGGTATGATGCCCCATCAACTTCCCTCCCTCAAAGGCAAGATTTTCCCTCCATTTTTCTTTCCCTTTTTTGATTGATCCACCTTAGTTATCTATTTTCTTCTTTCCTGAAGAATTCTGGCTGTTCCACCCTGTCACAGTATAATATTTTGGCTGTTTCCTCAACCCAGGAACCTGAGGGAAGGAATGGGAGCCCCCTTTAACTTATATGACTTAAATGGCACTCAAGAAGTTTTAATATTCCAAATTAACAAAATATTTTATTCAACATAGAGGGGAAAGTTCAGGTGAAATCGGGGTAAAATTTCTGAGGTAACTCGATATAGATAACTCTGAGGTAAAATCAGTACATGCACAGACTTTAGTCCTCAAACAGGGCCAGGACTTTTTCAGCCCTGGCCCCCGCCTGGTGGAATGCTCTACTGGAAGACATCCGTGCCCTGAGGGAGCTGTTACCATTCCACAGGGCAAGCAAGGATGTTCTGCCGGGCCTTCGGTTGAGGACAGCAACAGGGGTAGCCTTTGGTACTCTCACACAAGTCCACATCCCTCATATCCCCTCCCCCCCAGCAAGGCTGGGGTGCTGGAATTTTTTCTGCCATCTTATATATGCTGTATTTTTGCCAATTTGACTAAGTTGTTTTATGTATTGGTATTTATTGGCTTCTTTTAACTTACTTTTAACTTGAGATTGTATATTATTATGTTGTAAGCCACCCTGAGCCCTACTTGTAGGGAAAGGAAAGACAGCCTAGTAAATCCAATTAAATAAATAAAAAAATAGTTCTTATGTTTTAGGCTAATGAGAGTTTCTTAAACTTTACACAGTGACTTAAATCTTTATATTGAAATGCTTTTGTTCCAATGTTTTCCCCAAAACACTTCAGTTCACTTTCTTTGAGCATTCTCTAACTCTTTTGGTTTCCAGAAGGCTGGTACAATCTTTCCAGTACCCAAACTGGCTTTTAAGGTCTCTAAAGGTAGTTTCTAACCAGACCAGACCAGGATTCCCTTCACTTTTCAGAGCTAACTCCCTGTTTGACTGAGTAGGGAAATACCTTCTCTCACTAGAAGATCTATCCCCTTTCTTTGGCCCAAATGGGAGTCTTCGCCTACTTCCCAAACTTCCTTGTCAACTTTCCCCCAGTTCTCTTGTCTGTGTTAAACCGCTCTCAGTCAGGGCTAATATTTGATACTGTCATTACTCAACTCTTCTCAGCTAGGGCTGAAATGAGACTCAATTCAATCCAGGCAGAAATCAGACTGATTTTCTCCTCAGCATGCAGCTCTCTCAAGACTTTTCTGCTAAGCTGATGCTAACCAATCAGATTCCTTGAAGCTGCCTGTCACTCAAGGCTTTCTGGTTCTGTGAAGAATTAACTGTTCACAGTCCTTGATCTGTTTACACAGCACTTCTAAGCTTTTAAAAAGTGCAGTCTGTCACAGCTGGACAGTATGCTATAGCAGATAACATATATAGCAAGTCTTCGCCATTTCTGTATTTGTATGTGGCACATCTTTTGTGAGAGGTTTTTGTTAATTCCAGGGCTTCCCCCATCTTTTAGATTTCTGGAAGACCTTCTGCACTGTAAAGTATCTCGTTTGTCTACAGTTCCCAGCACTACTTTATAGCTACCCTATGCAATCTCTCTAATAAATTTGTCTCAATAACCTCATTCTCAGTCTGTCTGATTTTGTATCATATGATATGTGATCACTGGTAAGTGAGTCAAACAGCTCCTCAAAATCATAACTGTGTGTTAGCAGTTTTAATTAAATTACTTATAGATTGTATTATATCCTCTACTGAGAGGTCTAATGAAGTGCTCATGCCTTTGATTTGTACCCTTCCCCTACACACATACTGGGAACTTCGTGGGCCTCTCAGGGTACCCAGAATGTGGCCCTTTTAAAAAGCTGTAAGGTCCTGATCCTGTTTGGGACCACAGTGTGGCCAGCGGAGAGGCTTTTGTTCTGCCTTTGTCTTATCAAGCACCAAAAGAGCCACAACCGTCTCCCTCTGTGGCTATTTTAGCACTTGAAAAGCTGGGGGGACGACGACAAGAGAGCCATGCTGAACTTTAAAATGGGGACAGTGTTCTCATGGTGACTATGAGAACACCGTCATATCTAGTTTTGCCCTCGGTTGTCTTTTGGTGCAGGAAGCAGCGATGCCATTGTAAGAACATAACTAGAGACTGCTGGATCAGACCACTACTCCATCTAGTCCATATAGTGGTCAACGGAACAGGGTATAAAGGCTGAGCCCCCTCCCCCAATGCTGCCTCCCAGCACTGGTATTCAGAGGTGTGTTGCCTCTGGATATGGAAGCTCCCATAACCATCATGGTTAGTAGACATCGATAGACCTCTCCACCAGCATTCCCTCTAAGCTGTGGAGTCTTGTGAGCAAAAAGTGTACTCTGTGAGCTACTGGTATTTAAGTTGTGAGCGAGCAATTTGACTACTGCACAGATTAGCTTGCTCTGGAGACATCCTCCCTGAGCAAAGGCAAAAATGTGTGAGCTAGAGGCTAAAAAACTGTGAGCTAGCTCACACTAACTCAGCTTAGAGGGAACACTGCTCTCCACCATGAATCTGTCTACCCACCTTTTAAAACTATCTATGCTTGTGGCCATCACTTGTTGTTGTTCAGTCGCACAGTCGAGTCTGACTCTTCGCGACCCCATGGACCAGATCCCGCCAGGCCCTCCTATCTTCCGCCGTCCTTTGAAGTTGGCTCAATTTCATGTTCATCTATGACACTGTCTAACCATCTCATCCTTTGCCGTCCCCAGCTTCTTTGACCTTCAATCTTTCCCAGCATCAGGGTCTTCTCCAGTGAGTGCTCCCTTCTCATTTGGTGGCCGAAGTATTTGAGCTTCAGTTTCATTATCTGGCCTTCCAGGGAACAGTCAGGGTTGATTTCTTTTAGGATTGACTGATTTGATCTTCTTGCAGTCCAAGGGACTCTCAAGAGTCTTCTCCAGCACCATAGTTCAAAAGAATCTATTCTTCGGGGCTCGACCTTCCTTATAGTCCTTAGATAAGCATATGGAGCAGAGGTCCATCAGTGGCTATTTGTTGAGCTTCAAGCCCACTTTTGCGCTCTCCTCTTTTACTCTGAGCAAGAGGCTCTTTAGATCCTCTTCACTTTCAGCCATTAGAGTGGTATCATCTGCATATCTGAGGTTGTTGATCTTTTCCCCAGCAATCTTAATTCCCGCTTGTGATTCATCCAGGCCAGCATTTCGCATGATGTACTCTGCATATATATTAAATAAGCAAGGTGACAGTATACATCCTTGTCGTACTCCTTTTCCTATGCTGAACCAATCAGTTGTTCCGTATCCGGTTCTAACTGTCGCTTCTTGGCCCTTATACAGGTTTCTCAAGAGACATGTGAGGTGGTCTGGTACTCCCATCTCTTTAAGGACCTGCCATAGTTTGTTGTGATCCACACAGTCAAAGGCTTTAGCATAGTCAATGAAGCAGAAGTAGATATTTTTCTGGTACTCTCTTGCTTTCTCCATAATCCAGCGAATGTTGGCAATATGATCTCTCGTTCCTCTACCTCTTCGAAACCCAGCTTGTACTTCTGGCAGTTCTCTATCCATGTACTGTTGAAGCCTAGCTTGTAGGATCTTGAGCATGACCTTGCTAGCGTGTGATATGAGTGCAATTGTGCGATAGTTTGAACATTCCTTGGCATTGCCCTTCTTTGGGATTGGAATGTATACTGATCTTTTCCAATCCTGTGGCCACTGTTGCGTTTTCCAAATTTGCTGGCAAATGGAGTGCAGCACTTTAACAGCATCATCTTCTAAGACTTTGAATAGCTCAGCTGGAATACCATCACCTCCACTAGCTTTGTTGTTAGTAATGCTTTCTAAGGCCCATTTAACTTCACATTCCAGGATGTCTGGCTCAAGGTCAGTGATTATACCGTCGTGTTTGTCAAGGACATTGAGGTCTTTCTTGTATAGTTCTTCTGTGTATTCTTGCCATCTTTTCCTAATCTCTTCTGCTTCTGTTAGGTCCCTACCGTTTTTGTCCTTTATCATGGCCAGCTTTGCATGGAACGCTCCCTTGATTTCTCCAATTTTCTTGAAGAGATCTCTAGTCCTTCCCATTCTATTGTTTTCCTCTATTACTTTGCAGTGTTCATTCAGGAAGACCTCCTTATTTCTCCTTGCTGTTCTCTGGAAATCTGCATTCAGTTGGGTAAATCTTTCCTTTTCACCTTTGCCTTTGCCTTTCCTTCTTTCCTCTGCTATTAATAAAGCCTCATCAGACAGCCACTTTGCTTTCTTGCATTTCTTTTTCTTTGGGATGGTGGTGATTGCTGCCTCCCGTACAATGTCACGAACCTCCGTCCATAGTTCTTCAGGCACTCTATCTATCAAATCTAGACCCTTGAATCTATTCTTCACCTCTACTGTATATTCATCAGGGATGCAATCTACGTCAAACCTGAATGGCCTAGTGGTTTTCCCAATTTTCTTCAGTTTAAGTCTGAATTTTGCAATGAGTAGCTCGTGATCTGAACCACAGTCAGCTCCAGGTCTTGTTTTTACTGACTGGATAGAGCTTCTCCATCTTTGACTGCAAATTATATAGTCAATCTGATTTCGGTGTTGCCCATTTGGTGATGTCCATGTGTAGAGTCGCCTCTTAGGTTGTTGGAAAAGGGTGTTTGCTATGACCAGTGTGTTCTCTTGACAAAACTCTGTTAACATTTGCCCTGCTTCATTTTGCTTGTTGTCTGTCTTGAACATATTTGCCAACAATTTTATTTGGTACCTATCTAAGGACATCACTGGGTACCTGCCTGCCCTTGCATTTATCACTGTTGATAGTGTAGCCTACAAGCTGTGCTGTGAGACCCAATGAGGGGGGACCTTGGCCACCTGGACCACCAGTGACAGATGAATGGTACAAGCTGCAGAAGAAAGCAGTGAGCCAGTGAGAGTACTCAGGAGCCACAGCAAAGATGAAAGCAAGAAATAGGTTCCCCCACCCATAGGTCCCCCACCTAGAACTAGCAATAGGCCCCAGGAGCCTGGTAGGAGCCACAGGAGACTGCAGAGGCAGGGAAGGAGCAGCCAGGTGCAGAAGAGCAACCAGCTAGCACTTCCCAGGCCTTTGGACCCAGCATAACTTTTTTGGAAGAAAGGGGGAAGATGTATGCAATGGCAGCCTCTTTAGGCCCACATGGGCTGAAGACACAGCCCTTTACAGGAAACCGAGGAAGGCTAGAGACCCCAGTAGTAGTCAACTCACTGGTCAAGAAACCAGCCATTACAATGGTTCCCCCCCGGGATAGAAGGTGTGGGTGAGTCCAGAGGTCTTGCCTCCAGGGAGACCTTTAAAGGGTGATATCTGGGATAATGAGGGAGGAGGGGACCAGACCTATCCCGAGAACTCAAGGCTAGAGTGGGAGGGGGAGAAGGGTGCAGAGAAACACCCCTCCTTTTTCTGTTCTGAGGCTCTTCTGGGTCAGGCCTTGCTGAAAGGGGATGAAGCCACTATTTGCTCTGCCATAAAAGTCATGATACTTATATGGCCACATGTAAATTTCACAGTAAAGCGACTAGCAAATGCAAAAATAATGGTGGGGAGGGAGCCTAAAGGTGCTTCTCCCTCCATGTCCTGGTTGCAAACAGGAAAGAGCCGGGCAGTGTTTGTTTGGGGAGGCAAAAAAATCCCATTGCATGTGTGACACAAAGTCTTCATGTTGTTCCTCAACAAACACAAAGACTTTGTAATGTGTAGATGAAACCTGAAGTGCACTCACAAGAAGGGAAACTGAAATGGGAATTTTTGAGTCAAAACAGCAGGGATAAAAAGATGAAAATAATCCATAGCTGCACTTTCCTGTCTCAGATCAGCTTTTGCACACTGTTTTGTGTTTTCGGGGCTATTCCCAACTGGTGGAAGGAAACATGCATGCTACAGGTGGTTTTTAGAAATAGGGGTACTTTTGATCTATCCTGTGTCTTCAGGGAAACACAGATCTTTCTCCTATCTTACCTCATCTATTCAGGCTGTTGTTGCCTCTGCATATGAGTTAGATCCAACCGTTTTTCTTTTGTTTTTTTAGCTGGTGAAAAAGGGAGGATGGAGTCTCCTGTGACCACCAGAAGGGCCACACCGGAGATCATATTACCTTCATGAACTAAAGCTATGTGGAACAGGGGCTGTAAAATGAGACAGGGAACTGGATGAGATAAGCAAAAATAGCTGGCTTGGTCCAGCACATGGTGTGGTGGAAAGTGCCATCAAGTCAAAGGTGACTTGTGGTGACCCCATATGGTTTTCAAGGGAAGAGATGTTCAGAGGCGGTTTGTTGTTGCCTGCTTCTGCATCATGACCATGGCCTTCCTTGATGGTCTCCCATCCAAACACTAACCAGAGCCAACCCTGATTAGCTTCCAAGATCTGACAAGACTGGGCTTGGCTGAGCTATCCAGATTTTATTTTCATTTATTTATTTAATTGTTTTATTTAATTTGATTTCTATCCCACCCTCCCCCGCAAGCAGGCTCAGGGTGGGTCACAGCGTATCAATTAGCACAAAATAAGATTAAGCTCTAAAACAAACAATAGTTTAAACAAGTTAAAACAGAATGACATATAAAAACAGAATTACAAACAAATCAAAACAAGATGGCAAGTATCCTGGAAGATACTAATTTGATTGTAGTTAATAATGGTACTGCTCTGTTGATCATTTTGAGCAGGGTAAGTCATATTACAATGGGCACTATGAGCACTGCAAGCAGTGCAAAATATGAGAGCAGTGCGAGCAGGGGAGGCCAGGATGGATTAGACGGCCACAGCCTCAGCCAAAGGCCTAGTGGAATAGCTCCATTTTACAGATTAGGGCATATCGAAGTCCAGCCTTGATAGATAAGCAACTCTGAGCACTGTACAGGAAAATACATTTCCATATAATTTAATGAATGAATTCCATTTGCAGCTCAATGCATTTATTTATTTACTTACAAGATTCAGGCACTTGCTTAGCAAAAGCTATATTGTTATTTGTGGTAGTGAATTATTCAGAACAATTGACTGTGAACTTGCCTTTTAACACATCTGCTGTTATAATCCTTGATGAAGTTAATAGCCACATTAAATGGATCTCTTTTTTTTTTAAAAAAAAAATCAAATTAAACTGTATTATTTATTATGTGTGTGCTGTCAACCTTGAGGACAAACCTGCCCTCTGGATATGTTACAAATGAAATGAACTCTGTTGTAGGAAAGAAAGGAAATGGAAAGACTATGAGCCTGGAGCAATGAGAAGATCATCAGCAGAGACTGAGTCAACAATTCCCTACTTAACTTTCAGAAGCATGGTGTTCTCCTAGGTGTGTGTATCCTGCTGATCTTCAACAGAGCCATCATTCATGACTAAAATACTGAACAGGGCAGCACAGTTTGTGTTGTGTTAGGATTTGGGTAGCACAAATGTTAGTTTCTGATAATATAGTCAGCAGAAGTTCTTTGTTTCTGTGAAGACTTTGGATCCTGAAGTGCTGTGTTACTTAGAATCTTGTAGTTCAAAAAAACCAAATGCTGCATCGCCTGATTTATAATGGCTGATGTACCTACATTTCCCTGCAGAGACTCACTTAGTTGAAAGTAATCCTTTCAAGATGCAAGGCTCCCATATTGCACGATTTTGTTTGTCTGGAACAGCTGCTTTCAGGATACCAATCCTTCCTAATCTTTTTTTTAAAAATCCAAAGAGCCCAAAGAATTCTTTGGCAGGAAAAAAAAAAAACCTTGATAAAATCTCTCTATATATTAGCACTGATCAGGACTGATTATTTGTAGTACTTGGGAGCAATCTTTGCATATACTTAAATAACCTTGGTGAAATATGTGGGTCTGAGCCACTGAAAAATCCACCCCCACCAGAGACAACAGATTACTAACCTGTTACTTGGCCAGTGAGAAGTTCTTCTCCCTTCCCCATGCTGAACCCTGAAGGGTGGGAAGAAGTGGTACTAGGGGTTTGCGCTCGGTATATACCAAGCCAAATTAATACCCAAAAATACCTTATCAGTATTTTTCAGGTATTTATTCAGATGAATACAAATAGCCACACCCGAATAAAATCCAATATTATTCAGCTTTTAGTGGTTTTTGTTTAGCAAGGCTAAATGGATTCAGTTGACTACTGAGTAGGGCCATGGCCTGACTCAGCAAGCAACTGAAGGCATTTAAAGTTTAAATGCATTCAGTTCCCTCACTGAGTCATACTGCCATGGTGACCCAACTCAGCTAGTGAACTGAATACATTTAAACTTTAAATGGCTTCAGTTCACTTGCAGAGTCATGCCGCCACAGTGGAATCAGTGAGTGAAATTCTCCATTATACCTTATAGATATTCATAGAGTATAATGGAGCCAAATAAATTCAGGTTTCCTAAATATTTACCTGAATACCAGTTCGATACCGATACTAGTATTCAGGAATATTTGGGCGTACTGCTATTTTTCAGGTCCAATACTACATTACATTGACTCCATACTGAACTTGAAATTGATTTCTTTGGACCAGAATAGGAAGTTACACAATTGAATTAGCACTCAAAATACATGTACCTAACTAGGGTGGAAGGTGATTTCTGATGAGACCTCTTAATTACATCTCTGCCTTGAGTCATGGATATTGATTAGAAAATAATCCCAACTTGGTCCTGTATTGAGTGATTATTGTAATATTATTGCAATGTCAAGAGTTAATGTGTAACAATTATGCATGACCACTGAAGAAGGCCACAGTGCCAAAATACATTCGGTCAGGGTCGCATATGGTCTGTGTATATTAACAGTAATCTTCTGATGAACCTGGGCGCATGCAGGTTAACCAAAACCAACCAAGCGTGTTAAGAACTTCAAAACAAACATGATAACAGGATAACTGAGATAATGTATGATGGGCATATAGAAAAATAGTTCAATTTCTTCTTCTTCCAGAGTTCACTAATTCCAATCCAACACATCATGTATGTAGCAGACAGGAGACAGCTCTTCCTTTCAATAGCTAAAATCCAACTGTTTGGTAGGGTGATCAAGAGGAGGGGCACAGAATCAAATTGTCTTCCTAAACAGCTGATCAGCAGAATTTTACATTTTTGAAGAAAGGGTTCCCTGTCTGCAGTTACAGTTTTCTGGATTTGGGAAGGGGACCATGAGTGTATCATGTGTTTATACACACAGTTCCCCATACAGTTAGGGATGTACACATGGAAGCCTAGTATTCTACTTGTTTTGCCTCTTGGCGGATCACAGCAAATGCATTTTACTTCCTAGAAAGTAAGGCACATTTTTGGAGAAAAGTTATCAGATTTCACAATTTCTTATATAACGGTGCAGAATATAAGGTAAATTTAAACATGGATAACTTGCTTTCTATGAAAACAAGAAAGGTCTCTGTGTATGTGTGCCCTGTAGAACCATGAATTGTGCTTCTCCTAACAAGTTTCAAGTGGCTGGGTGCCAAGTTCAGGGTGCTTCATGCCAAAGAGAGCATTAAACCCAAGTCTTATAGAGAGTGATTAGTTAACATCTTTTTAATGATAAATTAATGAGCAGTAAAAGCACTCTAATTCCAATATGTACAGAGCCTTGTGTTTAAGGCTGTATGTTCACCAAGAGGAGTTCAGTGACCTTCGTAAGGCCTATAAAGGTTGGTTTCAGAGTAGCCAACACCCATTCATTCTTCCAAGATTAACTATACATGTTGTGGCTGGGAAATGAAACAATAACTAACACATTTTATAGGTATATTCCATCAGATTTTAAAAGGCAATGATGCCTGAGGAAAGTACTAAAAGGGGAGAGATATTAAAGCCTTTTGGGGGAGAAGGCATTATTTTGAAATGGACAATGGCCATAATGTTTTCCCCACCTTAAATCCTAAAGAACATCCTGATCTCAGGTAAGACGCAACCCCACCGTGGTAAAAATATGAGAAAGAACTTCTTGAGTGGAGATATAAGCAAATTCCTTATTCAGTCAGGTTCTGTGGATGTAATAGAAGAGAAATAGAAACTGTTGAGCACGTACTCTTACACTGTAAATTGTTAAGTGACATTCGAGTGGAATTTATAGAAGCCCCCCTTAGGTTGGTAGCAGGCCAATCAGATAGAATCAAGGTACAATTTCTCCTTGCTTCACGAGATCCGGAGATCATTGAACTGACCGCTAAGTTTCTCCATGGTTTTATAAAACGGAAGAGTGACCCTGACCATATTAATGATTCTTAATTTATAAGTCTAAAAACTTAAGTTTAAAAGTTTAGAATGCCAATTTATTTTATGATTCAGGCATATTTTGTATGGTCAAATATAGCTTGTGACAACTTGAGTTAGGCCTGACATAGCCACGACTATCTATTTTATGATTTCTTTTGGATTGTATTATTGGTAAATGCTTCTAATATTGTATGCTAATAAAAGGTATTTGAATTGAATTGAATTGAAAATATGAGAAAGAACTATATCAACCATCATCAGAATAACCCTAGCATTCTGAGAATGACTGATTCATTATACTGTAATTAACTTTTAATTAACTTTACTGTGCTTTACTTATTTTTGAAAATTAAATAAACTTCATTTTATTATACATGCTAAACCAATGAGCAGAAGCTAAAATTCTCTTCTAATTAAAAGAAACAATCTGGTAAAACTGTATTAGGCATAATGAAACGTTTCTCTGTCACTGATCCTATTATTTATATTCCAAAGCTGTTGATAGAGTTTTCCTTCAAGTAATCCCTAGTAGTTGCTATACACTGTAGTCCTATGTAATGTTATTTTCACACAAACACAAATGCATTTTTAAGAATCACATTAGCTTGGATCTATGGGTACTTTCCTTGGGTGGAAAAGATTTCTGCCTCAGACCCCCTCTTCTTTGCTTCTCTTGTCCTGCTGCAACACAAAATGCCTCCCAATGCTTCCCCCAGGGGACATGGGATCACCAGAAACAACATGAGAGGAGGTCTGCAGCATAAGGGGGGAAACTGGCAATAATCACCTCCCTGGAAATACTCCACTGAATCCAAGCCATGGTTTCCTCTTTCTTCCATTTTCTGGTTTCCATTCACCTTAACAGTTCTGGTCACTTTCAATTATTATTGAATCAAATGGGGCTTATTTCTGAGTGGACAAGCCTAGAATTGTCCTGCATGCCTTATAAGTGCCAATGAGAGGATCCACATGAGGTAAGAGCAAATGGTCCCCATTTTCTTTTCATTTTACATTCATTCATATTCTTTTGGGGGGGTTGTTTTTGTCAGTGGTTTTTGCTTCCCCCTTTTGGCCAATGGTTATGTAGATTTGTTAGTACTTTGTTTGCATGTTATGTGGTTTTCATATACAATATATACAGAATTTATACATACAGCATATGACATATATAGTACAAAATACCATTGTGTTGATTTCTTGATGCACAAAAACAAGTTGAGAAATGCATACACTTTATGGGGAAAATTTGGTGAGTGGAAACTAGAAATATAGCAACTGGGGACCCATAACAAAATGCTGTGTGATGTGTTATAGTTAGTTTGAAGTTGTAATTGCATTCTTTGAAACTGCAGTGCAGGATTTGTAGTTACTAAATGTATATACTCCTTGTAATGAGACCCACTCAATATGCAAAGCATTAATCCTTTTATTTGTTTCCTTGTTGATTTTGTGTGTTTCTGCACTGTTAATTCTAAATGTCACAGTTCTTTTCATTTCTGTATTCTTCTGTTGTTTGTAATATTTGTTATTGTTGCTTTTAATTTAAGTATTTCTTTGAATACCACATTAGGTGTAAATGTTTCATCTTCATTTCTAAAATATCCTTGGATTGGAAGAGAAGAAGAAGAAGAAGAGATTGGATTTATACCCCGCCCTTCACTACCCAAAGGTGTCTCAGAGCGGCTTACAAACTCCTCTCCCTTCCCCTCCCCACAACAGACACCCTGTGAGGTAGGTGGGGCTGAGAGAACTCTGACACAAACGGCTCTTTTTCAAGGACAGCTGTGCCAGAGCTTGCGACTGACCCAAGGTCACATCAGCAGGTGCAAGTGGAGGAGTGGGGAATCAAACCCGGTTCTCCCAGATTAGAGTCCACACACTTAACCACTACACCAAACTGGCTGCAAACTTGGATTATTAAATTTTCAAAGCATTTTACTCTAGACATTGCAACATATAATTGTCCATTGGGTGAAGACTGGTTCCTTTAAGTATATGCTTACATTTTGCAATGTTTGGCTTTGGCTTACTAGGATAAATGTTTGGGACTTGGTCTATACTGCTGTGTACAGTTTATTGTAAGTATTGTAATTTCTGTACCACTTAATGTGTCATGTGAATACTTATGCTATGCTTCACTTTTTCCTGGGGGTTCCAGACTTCTAAAATCCTCATGCAAAATCATGTCCCATTTTGATGATTGTACTGACTCACTATGCGTAATCCACCCTGAGTCCCTGTGAGAAAGGTGGTACACAAATAATGTGAATAAATAAATATTCAATTTGCAGTTTCTCAGACCCCAATTGAGAGGGGAGTGTTTGTTTCTAAAAAGCACAAAACCATGCAGGGCTGGCCTCCTGACGGTCATAACCAGTCCTCTCCCCACTTTTTTAAAAAATTAGACCCTTCTCCATTTTGAGCAGTTCTAAGAGAGAACCCTACAAATCTATCCTCTAGGGTTGCCAGCAGTGTTACCAGCTAGCTCACAGTTTTTTTAGCCTCTGGCTCATACATTTTTGTCTTAGCTCAGGAAGGGAGGGCTCCAGAGCAAACTGATTTATGCAGCAGCCAAATTGCTTGCTCACAACTTTAATGCCAGTAGCTCACAAAGTAGAATTTTTGCTCACAAGACTCCACAGCTTAGAGGGAACATTGGTTGCCAGGTCTGGGTTGGAAAATACCTGGAGACTTTGGGGGTGGATCCAGGAGTGGGTGGAGTTTGGGGAGGGAAGGAACCTCAGCATGGTACAATGCTATAGAGTCCACCCTTCAAAGCAGCCATTTTCTCCAGGTGAGCTGATCTCTGTCAGCTGGAGATCAGTTGTAAAAGCAGGAGATCCCCAGGCTCCACCTGGAGGCTGGCAAACCTACTTTCCTCCTAAGAGAAGGGTTAGTGAGATCCAAGGCAGCTTTACCAGTCTGTTTGCTCAACAATCAAGCAGCTACCACCCCCTCCACTGACCCTGGCAACCAGAAAAGAAGAGGAGAACACTGGGAGTAGTTGAGTCCTAGAGTGGCAGCTTCTCATCTAAGAAATCACTGAAAAACCACCTGGAGGGCAACAACACACCCAAGATGGTGTCACATATGCCCTGTCCAACTGGTTGTTCACATATTGAATAGTGGCTTCCTGCTTCTCACACTATGATCCAAACTACCACTGCTAAAGGGGGCATCACTGGTTATGTAGGGTCATCCTTACAGGGGTCCAGACAGGGCCGGATTTAGATGAAGAGAGTCCCTAGGTTACTCCACTTGTGAGGCCCCTCCCAATCCCCCGCCCTCATGACTAGAAGAAAATGGAAGAGTGTTATAAACAAAACTGAGTGAAGCCAAGGATGATGACGGGTATTTAAAATTCTTCAATGCACAATTTCTCCTATAAAGAACATAAGATGTAATTGTTAAATACCATAGTGATTGAAAAAAATGCATAAATGTTAAAATTAACACTGAAAAACTTTTGTAATAACTGAACTTTGTAAACTTTTTGTGGAATAAGCATTAAAGTTTAGAAAAATGAAGTTGTAATGTTATTCTTTAAAAAAAAACCTTGAGTTTACAGATTATATTGCCTGGGAAGTGTAAATAATATGATCATGATTACCTGACAGTGTGGAACTTTTAAAATCTACTTTATGTTGTCATTAAACAGTCAGTGTTAAAATACATATTAAGAAGTAAACTACAACCATCAAATACAGTAAGACTAAAAATGTTTTTTCTAGCCTTCTTCATAGCAAAATCATCCAAAACCTCATCAAAATTTGTTTGTCTAAATTTGTCACTTTCAATGTACAGAATGCTCAGTGCGGACAATCTGTCTTGAGACATCGTGGCCCTTAATTAATTTTTAATTCTTTTGAGTCTTGAAAAACGCCTCTCTCCCGAGCAGTTAGTGACCATAAAGCTAAGAAATAGCTGCAAGATTGCTTCCACATTAGGAAAGGCCATCTGAATTTGATAAAGGTCTGTATGAGATAGAGAGTGCTCTTCTGTAAGCCTATGGATTTGTCTCACGTACAGGTGAAAGTGCAAAAGTTCATCAATAAGTTTCAGGTCAATATCTTCTGGGTATGCTTCCATCAACAGTTCAACACCTTGCTGAATTTCTTCCTTAGATGCTGTCAGATTAACAGGAATGGAAAACAATTGTACAACATCACTGTACACAGTACTTCTTCTTTTTAAATTGGCTTCAAGTGCATCTAATATAGGAATAAAGGATTTTATCCTAAACTTATCTCTTGAAGAAAGTGCATCTAAGACATCAGGTGCACTTCTGTCATTTCTTTGCCGTTCCCTTACTCTTTGTCTCCTTGTTTTTTAGTTAACATTTGGCAAGGTGGCTTTTGCTTGTTTCTCAAGCTCATCAAAATCTTCTCTAATTTTCCTTACAAAATCCAGGAGTGAACTGTACAAACGTGCACAAGAACTCAATAACAGGTCTCATTTCTGAAGGGCTTTGCTGACCTTGTGAAAATGACCTAGCACACGGGTCCAAAAATGCCGCATAAACACAAATTCCAGTTCTTCAATTTTCTGCAAAAGATTGGTAGCTTGAAGCCTGGTCTCCCACTTCCCATTAACATCAGAGTACGAATGACTGAGGGCATCAGTGATAGCACAGGAATGGAAGGGACTTGGAATGAACTCAGCATATGCAAGATAAATGAAGGTACCAAGAGAGATACAAGTTCGTTTCCACAAAAGAATGACAAGGGATAAAATATTGAGAGAAGTTAACGTGAAAGCACTCAAATTTCAAGAGATA
>NW_015164192.1:553046-575546 GCF_001447785.1 Gekko japonicus
AGAGTGTTCCTGCGCATGCGCACGAACGCTCTTTCACTTTTGGGGGGATTTAAACATCCCCCCAAAGTTTTTTTAAACTTTTTTATTTTTGTGCACACGTGGGGACTGGCCCACGTGTGCACAAACCTCCCCCGGCCCCCCAGCTGCCCCCGGAGCGCTGATTTAGCGATCCGCACTCAGGGGGCAAGTTCGCTATTAGATATATAGATGCAACAAATCAAGATCAAGAAAAATTTTATAAGGAGCTTCATGAGAGAATAAATAACTTGCCCTGGGACACCCCGCATAAGATAAAAGTGACTGTGTTTATAGAGGGGGCGTCTTGCAAGATGGAACTGGACACAGGGTCCTCCATCTCCATAATTTCGGAAGAGATTCTCCAGAGGCTCTGCCCATGGGGGGGGGCTGCCTTAAGCCCACTGGCTTCACCCTCAGAGACTTTCAGAAAAACGAGGTGGTCATCAAGGGCTGGGGCAAGTTCCGTGTTAAATACTGCCATTTTGAAGGACATTTAGACTTGCTTGTGATTGAAGGGTGGCTCACAAGTTTACTGGGGCTATCATGGTTCGCGCCCTTAGGCTTCGAAGTAATGGGGGTGCACCACGTGGCTTCCAAGGACTTCCAAATGGTGTGCGATGAGTTCCCGGTGGTGTTTGATTGGATGTTTGGTCGTTACACCGGTCCTCTGGTTTCCCTGCAACTCAACCCGGAGGTGCGGCCCATTAGACTAAAGGCCAGGCGTGTTCCCTTTGCCCTGAAGCTCAAAATAGACAGTGAACTGGATCTGTTGGTGGCCTGGGAGTATTGGAGCCGGTTCTGCATGGCGCATGGGAAACCCCTTTCGTGACCCCGGTCAAGCCCAACAAGGATGTACAAATCTATGCAGACTATAAGTGCACGATTAACAAGGCACTCCAGGACCACGCATACCCGGTCCCGGTGGTCAGCCACGTCCTGGCTTCCCTAGCGGGTGGCAAGGTTTTGGGGAAACTGGACTTGGCACAGGCCTACAGGCAGCTTCCGGTTGATGACGTGACCGCCAAGGTCCAGATGATCATGACACACAGTGGGGTGTTACAGGTGCAGCGGCTGCAGTGTTGCCACAGGAATCTTCCAAAATCTTATGGACTCTCTTCTTAAAGGGATTCCCAGGCTCCAGCCATTTTTTGATTATGTTTGAATCGCTGCCCCCACTGATGAGGACTTTGCCATCCTGCAAAGGTTCCATGACACCAGCTTTAAAGTTAAGAGGGAAAAGTGCCTCCTGGGGTTCCCGCGGGTTGAGTTCCTTGGTTTCTCCATTGATGCACATGGCATCCATCCCACTGCTGACAAAATCTGCACCATCATCAACACCCCAACACCCACATCTAAGCAGGAACTCCAGGCTTTTCTTGGCCTGTTGAACTCTTATCACTCGTTCCTGCCTCACGAGGCAGCCATCGCAGAGCCACTGCACTGGCTCCTCAACAAATGAGCCCCCTGGGTCTGGGGCCAGAAGCAAGCCACCACATTCCGTGTCATCAAAGAGCTGCTTCACCTTGAATGCGGTGCTCGCGCACTTCAATGAAGCACTCCTAGTTATCCTGGCCTGTGACGCATCCCTGTATGGTGTTGGAGCTGTCCTCAGTCACCAGCTACCCAACGGCCAAGAGGTTCCCATGGCTAATTACTCCCACACCTTGTCCTTGGCCGAGCGCAACTATGTTCAGATTGACAAGGAGGCCCTGGCAGGTATGAAAAAAAATCCAAGATTATTTCTATAGGCAGCCCTTCACCATCGTGAGGGATCATAAACCCCTGCTCGGCATGCTGACTGCAGACCACCAAATGACACAGATGCTGTCTCCCCAGGTGCTGCGCTGGTCAATCTTCCTGGCAGGCTACCAGTACAGTCTTCACCACTGCCCTGGGAAGTTGATGGGACATGCCAACGCCCTCAGCCGCCTGCTGCTGCCCTCTTGCGACCCGGACCCAGCTCCTGTCCACCAGATCCTGCTCCTGGAGGACCTTCCTGACTGAATGCTCCAGGTATCAGACATCTCCCACCACACCGCACAGGACTGCGTCCTCTCTCATTTTCTGGACTAAGTGGGGAGGGGATGGCCTGCTGGCCATACGGGCTCTGAATTTGTGGTGTGCTCCTCCCGACGGGATGAACTGTCAGCACACAAGGGGTGCCTGCTGTGGGGAAGACGGGTCATGGTGCCACCTCCATTGCTCCTGCACGTTTTAGTGGCGCTTCACAAAACACATCCTGGCATCGTACAGATGAAGGCACTGGCCCGCAGCTACGTATTGTGGCCCAGCATGGACAGTGAGATAGAGGACTGTGTCAAGCACTGCCAGGCCTGCCAAGAGACTTGTCCAGAACTGCCCTGGGCACCACCCAGGCAGTGGGAGTCCACCCAATGACCATGGTCCCAGTTACACATAGACTTTTCAGGCCGCTTTCAGGGACATATATTTTTCATCCTGGTGGACTCCTACACGAAATGGCTAGAGGTAGTCCCAGTCCCTTCCACTTCATCCCAAGCAGCAATCCACACCCTCCAGAGAATCTTTTGTACCCACGGAATCCCCGACACCGTGGTGTTGGACAACGGGATGACCTTCACCTCAGATGAGTTCCAAGACTTCATGGCCCGTTACCTCATCAGGCACATAAGGTCTGCACCCTTCCACCCCACCACCAACGGCTAGGCAGAGTGGATGGTGAGGACCACCAAGGACTCGCTGAGGTGGATCGTTCAGGGAGACTGGGACCACTGGCTCACGACCTTCCTCTTTGGCCAGCGAGTAACCCCATGCACCTCCACCAGCCACAACCTAGCGGAACTCCTCATGGGGCAACACCTCACCACACACCTAAACCAGATGCACCCCAACCACGTGGCAGAGCATCATGCGGCCCCCAAGTATTCAAGCGGCACCCCGGGGGTTCTTTCCGGGCAACCCCGTCTATGCCCGAAACCTCTCCTATGGCCCCACCTGGATTCCAGCCAAAGTCATACGAGTCACCGGCACCCTCTCTTACGAACTATCCACCAATTGTGGACAGGTACTGAGGAGGCACATCGACCAACTCTGCCGCCGTCTCCTCCCTGCTGAGTCGGGCCTGCCCTCAACAACCCCGGACGAAGACGACACAGAGTTGCCAGAGCTGCCAGAGCTGGAAACCGAGCGAGGGGTACCAGTGCTCAGCAAACAGCCCACAGCCGGTGAAACCCCGGGCAGACCAGTGAGTGCTATGCCGGAACAGGCACCAATGAATTAACCTAAGGTCATGCCAACACCGCCGCTGCCCCCGAGTCCTGTGACTGTTGCATCTGAACCAGAGCAAGGAGCCCCAACACTGCCAATGGAACGACATCGCTCGAACCGCGAGTGACGCAGGCCAACTTACCTAAGGGACTATGTGTGCTAGGGTGTTCTGAACCTTGGGGGGAGGGGTGTTGTGTACTGAGTCTAATCTCGTCAGCCCCAGCTTGGGGACACAGAACAATGGACTGCTAGGATCCTGGGATGGACCTATCACCCAGGAGTGCCTCTGTAAATAGCCTATTGTTGGGAGTGGGTGTGTGATGGGTGGGCCATTTTATGGGCTTATAAGCAGGGCTCCGACCCTGCTAGAGTTGTCCTTAGTTCCGAGCTGAAATCACATTAGAGCATGAGCTGATCACTAACAAGTGTCGAACCCAGTATATTTCACTGTCCTCAACCTCATCATTCTCTCTGTTTCTGTTTCTCTACCCCATCAATCTTTCTGCCCTCCAACCCCATCACTCTCTCTCTCTTCCTACCTCCTTACCCCAGCATGCTCTCTTTCTCTCTGACTCTCCCCACACCCCTGCTGAGTTTCCCTCCTCCCCTGCTGCTCTTGATAGCTCACCCAGCCAACCTCCCCTCCACTTCCTCCAAGGCTCTCCCAGAGCAGCTCCAGGTGAGCCAGCCCAGCTTCCCTGAGTCATGGGGACTGAGGTCAGGGATCAGGCTCCCAGTCTTTGTGCCAGCACTGCAGGTAAGGAGTCTCAGGGTGATGCTAGATCCCTTGCTTACCATGGAGGTCCAGGTTACTTTGGCTGCCAGATCGGCCTTTTATCATCTCTGGCTAGTCAGAGAGTTGGTTCCCTATCTCATTCCTTGGGACTTAGCTACCATGATCCATGCAATGGACACTTCCAGGTTGTATTACTGCAACTCGCTCTATGCAGGGGTACCCTTGGGCCTGATCCAGAAATTGCAGCTAGTGCAGAATGTGGTGGCACACTTGCTGACAATTGCATTCTGCCAGTGTTGTGCCAACTGCACTGGCTGCTGATCGAATACTGGATCCGGTTCCAGGTTATGGTCTTGAGCTTGAAAGCCCTATGTGGCCTGGGACCAGAGGTCATTTTGGGGGGAACGCAGGGAACGCAGTCCCCCCGGGTGAGGTGCAGGGGGGCGGAGCACATGACGAAGTCCCGCCCCCTGCTTCCGCCCCCCCCCCGCTTCCAGCCCTCATTCAGCCAGGAGGAGGCAGGAGAAGAGGGAGGGTAAGTTGCTTCCTCCCCACCTCTCCCCACCCCTGCCTGCCTGGGGCCACTCCCGCTGGCCTTGCAGGTCCACCACCGGGCCCCTGATGTCAGGGGGTGTGGCATATGCTAATGAGTTATGCTAATGAGTTCCCCTAGCTCTTTTTCTATGAAATGACCCCTGCCTGGGACCATCATACCTATGGGACCACCTCTCCCCGTATGAGCTCTGGAGAACTTAATGCTCTTCTGATCAACACTTCCTGGTGATCCTTGGCCCGAGGGATGTCTGCTTAGCCTCAAAAGGACAAGGGCTTTTTCAGCCCTTGTCCCAACCTGGTAGAATATGCTCCCACCTGAGATCAGGGCCCTGTGGGACTTATTACAGTTCCGCAGAGCCTGTAAAATGGACCTGTTTCACCAGGTGGCAGACATTCAACCATTCTCGCCTCCCCTGTTTATGGCCCCCTCCCCAGTGCCTTGCTGTTTTAGATAATATTATTGGGCACTGGAGTTTTCTGGAATATCTATATTCACCTAATGTGAGGCACGGGGTTTGTTGATATTGTCTGTTGTGCCATCGACTGTTTTATTGGTTCTGCTGTTTTTATTGAGAGCCAGTTTGGTGTAGTGGTTAATCTGGGAGAACTGTGTTTGATTCCCCACTCCTCCATTTGCAGCTGCTGGATGATGTTGGGCAAGCCACAGTTCTCTCAGAGTTGTTCTCTCAAGAGCAATCCTCAAAAGAGTTCTCTCAGCCCCACCTACCTCACAGGTTGTTTGTTGTGGGGAGAGGAAAGGAAAGGAGTTTGTAAACTGCTCTGAGACTCGAAGTGAAGGGTGGGATATAAATCCAATCTCTTCTCTTCTCTTCTCGTTCTATGGATTTTATGTTGTAAGCTGCCCTGAGCTGCCCAAATTAATATAATCCTTATATATATAATTCCCTTGTGTATTGGCCATTTCCAGCTCTCCCATTGGCCGTGCAGTGCACTCCATCAGCCATTGCCCCATCAACCGCCACTCAAGAGTACTCATGTGCCATTGGCTGGGTGCTGGTCCCACTCCTGTTCCCCATCCACTGCCACCCTAGACACTGTTCCCTGTCAGAATTAACTGCCAAAAGGGCTGTCTCTCCTGACGAAGACACTTCTCCTGCTTGGTTCCTGTGGGACTAACATTTCACTCAGTGGCTGTTGCTAGGCAACCAAGCTTGGTTCTGTCACTAGAAAGGCAAATGTAGGAAGCCCTTTCCCGGCCTTTGTGGGGAACTCATTGGGGCCACTCCTGACTAGGGTTGCCAGCTCCAGATAGGGAAATTCCTGGATATTCTGTGGTAGAGTTTACAGAAGCCAGAGTGTGGGGAGGGGAGAGGCCTCAGCTGAATAGAATGTCATAGAACCCACCCTCCAAAGTAGTTATTTTCTTGGGGGGGGGGGAGATCTGTTGTCTGGAGTTCAGTTGTGATACCCAGCAATCTTCAGGCTCCACCTAGAGGTGCGCTACCCTAGGATTAGCAGTTAGACCGAGGTTCTTGCTGTGGAAGTTGAGTGAGTTATTTTAGACCAGTCAGACTTTCAGCCTAATCTACCTCACAGGGTTGTTGTGCAGATCAAAAGGGGGAGAGAAGACTGATATCAGCTGCTTTGGTCTCCACTGTGGAGAAAGACTGTACTTTTCCTCCTGGGGAACTATAGCTGCAAGTCTCCAGGTGAGGGCTGGAGATCACTCACAATTAAAACTGCTCTCCAGATGGTAGAGATCAGCGGCAGATAATGGTAGGTTGATGGTTGGCTGGGAAGGAGATAGGGCTGTCAACTCCAGGTTGGGAAATTCCTGGAGATTTGAGGGGTGGAGTCTTAAGAGGGTGGGTTTGAGGAGGGGTGGGACCTCAGACAGGTACAATGCCATAGACTCCACACTCCAAACCAGCCATTTCCTCCTGGGGGACCATTGCTGGCAATCTCCAAGTGAAGGCTGGAGATCACTCAGAATTAAAACTGCTCACTAGATGGTAGAGATAAGTTTCCCTGGAGAAAACGGATGCTTTGCAGGGTGGTCTCTGTGTCATTATACCCTGCTGAGGTCACTTCCCTCCTTCTTGGGTCCCCACCACGGAGAAAGACTGTAGTTTTCCTAGGTAAAAGCTGCAGGTGGGGGGGGGGAGATGGAAAGCTGAAGTCAGAGGGGCAGATAAAGGTAGGTTGATGGTTGGCTGGGAAGGAGATAGGGTTGCCACCTCCAGGTTGGGAAATTCCTGTAGATTTGAGGGATGGAGCCTGGAGAGGGTGGGGTTTGTGGAGGGGTGGGACCTCAGACAGTTACAGTGTCATAGACTCCACCCTCCAAACCAACCATTTCCTCCTGGGGAACCATTGTTGCCAATCTCCAGGTGAGGGCTGGAGATGACTCAGAGTTACAACTGCTTTCCAGCTGGCAGAGATCAGTTCCCCTGGAGACAATGGTGGGCTCTGTGTCATTATATCCTGTTGAGGTGCCCCCCTAAGACAGCCAGTGTCACATAGCAGTTAGTGCTTCAGAGCAACGTCTGTCAGACCCAGGTTCTTGCTGTGGAAGCTGATTGGGTGATTTCAAACCATTCACAGACTGCAGCATGCCCTACCTCACAGGGTTGTTGTGCAAATCAAAAGGGGGAGAGGGGAATTATGTGAGCTGCTTTGGTCTTCATTGTGGAGAAAGACTGTACTTTTCCTAGGTAGAGGCTACAGGGAGGGGGGAAGAAATGGAAACCTGAAGTCGGAGGGGCAGATAATGGTATGTTGATGGTTGGCTGGAAAGGAGATAGAGTTTCCACCTCCAGCTTGGGAAATTTCTGGAGATTTGAGGGGTGAAGCCTGGAGAGGGTGGGGTTTGAGGAGCAGTGGGACCTCAGAGAGGTATAATGTCATAGACTCCACCCTCCAAACCAGCCATTTCCACCTGGGGAACCATTGCTGCCATTCTCCAGGTGAAGGCTGGAGATCACTCAGAATTACAACTGTTCTCCATATGGCAGAGATCAGTTCCCTGGAGAAAACAGTGGACTCTGTGTCATAATACCCTGCTGAGGTTGCCACAGCAAATTGACGCTGAGTGCCCAAGGCCAGGACACCCACCCAGAGCCTCTTTCTAGAGCTCATTGTATTTATTTCTAGAACAGGCCTCCTCCTTCTCCTCCATCATCATCATAATCTTTAAACATGCTGTCACATGTGAATACATGAAGCTGCCACACTTAGTCCGACTACTGGCGTGTTTAGGTCTGAACTGTCTACTGTAGCTGGCAGCAGCTCTCCAGGGTCTCAAGTAGCGGTCTTTCATACCACATACTACCTGATCCACTTAACTGGAGATGCTAGAGAGCAAACCAAGGACCTTCTTTGTGCAAAGCAGACACTTCACCACTGACCCCTGTTGCTGCTGTCCCCACCACTCATCTCCTGGTTTTCATTATGTTTCCCATGCATGAGACCTTTCCATCATACAGACAAAAATGGAAGCCTGAGAAGTTGCTCGAAGAACTATAATTCTTGAACTCCGAATACCCCAGACAACTATCAAATGCTTTAGTTTAGTAGCCAAAGATTGAGAATAGGCTGCTGGCTGCTTCAACATTAGTCGGCTTGCCCTTTTTCTCACCATTTTTTATTTTTTTGCAGAATCATTTACCAGACATCATCCTCTTTTGATTTAATTTCCCTTAATATATTGGTAGTTATGATCACAATCCTGCCATACCCCATGATAACAATTTCTTCTGCTGATGTCCTTATGAGCATCCCCAAATATCTAGCCTAAACATTATCTTTCTTATCTTCAGTTCACTGCACCATGTCTTCCCATCTCCTTATGAGGTGAATAACTTTCCCTACATTTATGCTGTTTCTTTGAAAGTATTTATAGGTTTTTACCATGTCCTCAATGAATCTTTCCTAGTCTAGACTATATAAATGTAGATTCCTCAATCTCTTCTCATATATCTCATCCTCCCAGACTCCTATCTGTTCTGTTGAGCTCACTTTCAGCCCAGTCCCATTAATTTGCCAGATGCACATCTGGGAAAGGATGGGAAAGCTATTAAGCATGATTTGCTGTCACTCAACAAGGTTTGCACGCTTGCAAAGAGCAGCAGGGGCCCATGGGACAAGTTAGTACAGCACTCTTCTTTGTAACTCCACGGGGCCCTTCTGCCATTTATTGTGTACTAAGGGATTGTGCTGAACAGCTGGCCAACCCCCTGGCCCCCCAAGCTCCTCCTCCTTTCCACCCTCTGGGTGGTCTGTTCCATTAGTGGAAATTCTGAAATTGAAGGAGCTATATATACACTGAAGGATCACCATCTCTCTCTCTTCTTGAATAATGCTGCCAGTGATACCTTCATGTATGCAATTTTTCTTCATGGAGTCCTTTAGAGTATTAGAGCAATCTTAGTATCATCGCACAGATATTTAATTGTTTAAGATTTACTGATGGAAACATTTATACCCCACCCTTCCAGACATTCCGGGTGACTTACAATATTTCAAAGTGGAACAGTAAAAAAAAAAGCAGACTTGTACAACAGATCATGTTTTGTCAGTCCCCAGCAGACAAGCCAGAAAACTACCTAAAGCCTCAGAGTGAAGAAGTGTTTTTATTTTTATTTATTTATTTATTGCATATTTAGGTTAGAATAGGAACCCTCCAGACTCCTCAAAGAGCACATTACAGAAAACTGGTGTGACTACAGACAGTAGTGAGAGCTCATGAGAGATATATGCATCTGCAGGGGAGGGGGGCACATTCAACCAGCAAAATAGGCTGGGCTGACCTAAGGTGTGTTGGCAGAATGCCTTTGCAGCAGTCAACACACTGAACTGGTTAAGACTAACAAAAGCTTTATTTATGGAACTAAAAACCGTATAGAAAGAGAAGAGCTGCCTTACTAGCTGAGAGAGAGAGAGAGAGTTCTAGATTGTTCCAGAAGAAAAGCTAAAGAATAGAATTCTGCAGACAGACAAAGAAAAGCCCCTTTGGAAAGAAGGTACTCCCCCTGTAGTCCTGTCTAGCTTGAGCTTGCTGCGGCCTGCAGGATCTTCTTTCCTCTTCTTCTTTGCATGCAAAAACATTACTATATTCTAACAAGGTGACACACAGGTTCATACCAGAAGGGTAACAAAATAAGTGATGCCTTATTTTTATACTATGTGGCTTGACTATTCTTACTATGTTGGGGGAGTGGGGAGGCTATATAGTTCAGATTTTTCTGAGCCATGTGAGCTGAGTCTCTTACCAGTTTGCTTGAAGTTCCAACTAAATGCCATGGTGAGCAGCTTTTCTGCAAAGGTGCTGGGTATATTATAGCATCTTGGGAATGTCACCAAATAGTAAAATAACTTATATTTGCAATCTAACATGTTTTGCAGTCCACAGCTAGTTTTGCGGTGGTCATTAAGGTGACCTTCTTTTCAAACATAGACCATTCACAGATTTTCCACTCTTTGTGCCTGTGCTATATGGATTTGCATGCGTAAGTGTAAGTTGTTCCAGATCGTGAATGGTTCACCTGCCTTTGCCATTAATAAACATGGAGCTAGGAAGCCATAAAGACACAGGGAGATACATCACATTTTGTGCACTTAGACAGTGAGGCAGTGGCAGCACTGAGAAGGAAGCTGCAGCAAAACAGTATGAGAATGCTCATTTGTATTCGCTTTCTTGCACAACTGAACAGATGCCTACTGTCTGAACACAAGTTGACCATTTGACCGTGAGGACTGCAGCTTTCCAACTGAAATTGCAGATGATCAACCATTTCTGTTAGAATCATAAACCATCCTGTCCTTCTAATGACAGAGTTTACAGCCATTCATTTTCAGTAATACTAATAATTACTGTTCCAATAATGATGAAAGGTCTAAGTGAAGAATGGGGTCTCCACTGTTGGATGCCATATAGTAATGGATCCTGTTATTGTTATGCAAAACGGTTCTACATTTATATCTGGTAATTGATGAGGAGAGTGAACACAATGTATCCTTTGCTGTTCTAAGTAGCTGAGTCATACTTGCTTGGGCAGAGCTAAACCTGCTTGCATGCTGTAGAGAGAACAGCTGGAAAAAGCAGGACCCATTGGTTTTACATTTGGGGGGAGTAGACTCACGTTGCTATGTGTGTGGCATAACTTTTATGGTTGCTTCTGAATTACTGCTCAACAAGCATTTAAACACATGTAAATAATCAACCAAGGCCGCGGTCACACGGAGCATTAGGCACGCAAGAGGGATGGAAGAGAGGCGGAGTTTCCGGGCGCGATCTCACCGCAACATCTGGGGAGCGTAGAGCTCCCGTGGCTGTTCCATGGCTACCGCCCGAAGTCGTGCAGTAAAAAACTAGTACCTCCGAGGTACTAGTTTCCGGGAACTGCGCAGCAAGGGCGGGCGCCTGATCGCGTCCCTGCCGGGCTTCCGTGGCATCCGGCGCGCGCCGGGTGGTTCCCCCCCATGCCTCCCGAAGCCCTCAACAGCACATGTGCACAAAGGCACCCGGCATCATTAGGGTCGCGGGGGGGGGTGCGATGGGGGTGCGCGGCAGCGGCCAGGCAGAGAGAGCCGCATGTCGCGGGGGGAGGGAGGGCAGGCGGGATGCTGGTGGGGAGGGGGGACCAGGCAGGGTACTCCCCCCTCCCCTCCCCTCCTTGTGAGCGGCCCACAGACCCTGCCCAGAGTGGGCAGTGCACGGCCCTCCCAGAGGGGCGGCTCCTTCCGTCCCCTTCCCATCGGCTCTCGCTGGAGGTGCGGATGCTGGTGTGATCGGCACCTCCACCTTATCCACGGGACCTCGCCGGAACCTCTCCGGGACGTCTGATCCCGCTGCCGTGAGGTTTGTTGCCCCGGGGCAAATAGCCACGCTCCCCACCCGCAGTTTCCTGCCCGTGTGACCGCCGCCCAACTATTACAGAAGTACCATAAGTATCTTGCCTTCCATAAAAAACTCATCCTACAAGGGTTGCCCTGAATTCAACGGGGGTTGCATGCAAAAAGCACTTGGGTAACATTACTAGCCTACTATGTGATTTTCCTTATGCTAATGCCAGTCCACATACTGAATTTCTTAAGAGCAAGAACCCCAACACAGGAATGCATTTCTTCCCCTCCACCCCCTGTGGTGGTAAAACCACTGTGGTAACATACAAAGATGCTCTCCGATACAAAACATGAAAGATAAATAATGAAAATGATCCTTCAAATGCCATATATTAATTAATTAATTAATATAATAAAGTTTCTTTAAAATTGGTAGATTTTATGTTTTCCCAGACTGAATGTGTTTGAGTAGTCAACAAATATGCATCAAGAAACGACGACTGTTGGGTGTCAAGGAATCCAGTGAATTTCAGTCAGACACAAAGCTGTTGCCACATAAAAGCCTATCCCTCCTGAAGTGGGTGTCATTTCAAACCATCATAAGTAAACTCTGTTAAAAAGGAACTTTTTTTGGGGGGGGGAAGGCCAACAAGAGTGTAATTAGTTTTGCACCCCTAATTAGATGCTGAATAGCTGAAGAAAGGATGCATAAAAGACAATCGTATGTCTTCATTTCATTGCTTTATTCCACACATGGATACAATTGTAGTCACACAGCAGGTCATAAGTTGGTGTCTCTAAATGCTCTAAATGTATTTAGCAAATCATACGCAGACACAAACTGGAACCATGTGTATCTGGTTTTAACAATCTGCTTCAGTCATGCCTCTCTTGGTGTAGGTGACCTTATTCTCAGTAAGCATTTTTAGTAGGAATCATTCCAGTGTTATCCATTAACATGTGAAATATGAGACCGAGGTGGAATCTTCCTGTAACTAATTATACCTGTGAAAAACTGTATCAGCTTGTGAAGCATCTCAAACATTTTCTAGACTTTAAAATACTGTGTAATATCTTGCATGGGTCAATGTCTAATAAACTGAGAAACCATCAGATTTATTAGTACCATGTTAACTGAAGGAATTTTCACTTTTCATGTGATATTCTTGCCCTCCAGTGAGTTTCTGTTCCATG
This sequence comes from Gekko japonicus, assembly GCF_001447785.1. Lineage (NCBI taxonomy): Eukaryota > Metazoa > Chordata > Lepidosauria > Squamata > Gekkonidae > Gekko > Gekko japonicus. Next base: position 565,600 of record NW_015164192.1, read on the forward strand.
CTGTGTGTGTGTGTGTGTGTGTGTGTGTGTGTGTGTGTGTGTTAAGTGCTGTCAAGTCACTTCCAACTTATGGTGATCCTATGACTTAACGTTCTCCAAAATGTCCAACGGTTAGCAGGCATTCTCAGGTCTTTCAAATTGAGGGCTGTGGCTTCTTTTATTGAGTTAATCCATCTCATGTTGGGTCTTCCTCTTTTCCTGCTGCTTTCAACTTTTCATAGCATTATTATATATTCCAGTGACTCTTGACCACTTATTTATCTTTTTTGGAGGTCCACAGTATCTGTACAACTCTCCTCCAACTCCACATTTTGAAGGAATCCACTTTCTTCCTGACAGCTTTCTTCATTGTCCAACTTTCATACCCATACATAGAGATGAGGAATACCATGACATGAATAAACTTGATCTTGGTCACCAGCATCACATCCTTACACTTAAGGATCTTTTATAGCTGCTTCATGGCTGCCCTCCCCAGTTTCAATCTTCTTCTGACTTCTTGGGCACAGATTCCCTTTTGGTTGATGATGAAGCCAAGGAATAGAAAATCTTGAACAATTTCCATTTCTTCATCATCAACCTAAAGTTGCATAGTTTCCCAGTAATTCTTACTTTTGTCTTCACGTTCAGCTGTACTCCTCCTTTGCCACTTTCTGCTTTAACCTTCATCAGTAGTTGTTTCTAGTCTTTACTGTTTTCTGCCAATAACATCTCAAATTGTTAATATTTCTTCCACCAATTTTTACTCCAAATCTAATCCATTTTCCCTTATGGTGTGTTCTGCATACAGATTGAAGAGATAGGGACATAAAATGCATCCTGCCAATTGCCAATTGGAAACCATTCTGTTTCTCCATATTCTGTCCTAACAGTGGCCTTTTGTCTGGTGTATAGATAGCACATCAAAACTATCAAATGCTGTGGCACACCCATTTCCTTTAAAACCAACCATAGCTTTTCAAGATCCACACAGTCAAACGTTTTACTGTGACCTATGAAACAGAAGCTGACTTTCTTCTGAAATTCTCTTGTATGCTCCAGTAACCAACATAAATATGCAGTATGGTCTTTAGTGCCTCTTCCTTTTCTGAATCTATCTTGAACATTTCTCCTTCTATATATGGTAACAGTGTTTCTTGTGAAATTTTGTGCAACACTTTATTTATGTAAGAAATTAATGTGATAGTCTGATAGTTGCTGCAGTCTTTGATGTCTCCTTTTTCAGAATTGGGATGTAAATTGAGTGTTTCCAGTCTGAGGGCCATTGTTTTGTTTTCCATATTTGTTGGTGTAATCTTGTTAAGGTTTTGATGGACTCAGTTTCTGTGGTTTGGAATAGCTCTATTGATATTGATCTACTCCTGGTGATTTGTTTCTCCCAATTGCTCTCAGTGCAGCTCTCACTTCACTTTCTAAAACTGTAGATTCTTCTTCAAAAGATGCACTTTGGAAGGAATCTGTCACCCTTGTGTCTCTTTTGTACAGTTCCTCAGGGTATTGTTCTCACCTTTTCTTTATTTGGTCCTGTGTTTCCATGTTGATCTTCCAGCATTAACCTTGATTTAAATTTCCTTTTGATTTCATGGATCTTGTGGAACAGATCTCTTGTTCTTCCTTTTTTGTTGGTCTATTTCTTTGTACTGATCATTATAATAGTTCTCTTTCTCTGTGTGTGTGTGTCTTCTGAACACTGCATTAAGGCTTTTGATTCTGTTTCTGTCACCTTTTACTTTTGCTTTCATCTATCTTTAGCAATTTTAGACACTCTAAATGACTGTGCTATTGAGCAGATGGTCACGGAACCTACCAGGGGAGAGGCGATCCTTGATTTGGTCCTAAGTAACACTCAAGACCTGGGGAGAGATGTAAAAGTGATTGCACCGCTTGGGAACAGTGATCATAATGTTATTGAGTTCAACATTTGTATAAATAGGGAATTGGCCAAAAAGACTCACACAACCACTTTTAACTTTAAAAGGGGTAAATTCTCTGATATGAGGGGACATGTGGGGAGGAAACTGAAAGGAAAAGTAGAAAGGGTCAAAACCATTGGGGAAGCTTGGAAACTATTTAAAACTACGATCCTAGAAGCTCAAAAAAAATATTCCGCAGGTTAGGAAAGGCACAAACAGGTATAGGAAAAAGCCTGCATGGTTAACAAACAAAGTAAGGGAAGCTGTAAAAGGTAAAAAGGATTCATTTAAGCAGTGGAAAGCTAGTCACAGTGAGGCTGAAAAATGGAACACAGGCTATGGCAAATAAAATGCAAGTCTGAGGTCAGGCAGGCAAAAAGGGAATATGAGGAGCATATAGCAAAAACCATAAAAACTAACAATAAAACTTTCTTCAAATACATTAGGAGCAGGAAACCAGCCAGGGAGGCAGTGGGGCCCTTGGATGACCAAGGGGTAAAAGGAGTACTGAAGGATGATAGGGACATGGCTGAGAAGCTAAATGCATTTTTTGCCTCCGTCTTCACTGTGGAAGATGAGAAGTGCTTGCCCACTCCAGAACCACTGATTTCAGGAGGGGTGTTGAAAGACCTGAGTCAGATTGAGGTGACGAGAGAGGAGGTCCTAAAACTGATAGACAACTTAAAAACTGATAAATCACCAGGCCCAGATGGCATACATCCGAGAGTTCTGAAAGAACTCAAATGTGAACTTGTGGATCTCCTGACAAAAATATGTAATCTCTCCTTAAAATCAGCCTCCATTCCTGAGGACTGGAAGGTAGCTAATGTCACTCCCATCTTTAAAAAGGGTTCCAGAGGAGATCCGGGAAATTACAGGCCAGTCAGTCTGACGTCGATACCGGGTAAATTGGTGGAAACCATTATTAAGGAAAGAATTAGTAGGCACATAGATGAACAAAACCTATTGAGGCAGACTCAGCACGGTTTCTGTAAGGGAAGATCTTGTCTCACTAACCTGTTAATGTTCTTTGAGGGGGTGAACAAACATGTGGACAAGGGGGATCCAATAGATATTGTTTACCTTGACTTCCAGAAAGCTTTTGATAAAGTTCCTCATCAAAGGCTCCTAAGTAAGCTCAAAAATCATGGGATAAAAGGACAAGTCCTTTTATGGATCAAAAACTGGCTAGTTCATAGAAAACAGAGAGTGAGTGTAGGTGGGCAATTTTCTCAGTGGAGGGTGGTAAGCAGTGGGGTACCGCAGGGATCAGTACTTGGTCCACTGCTTTTTAACTTGTTCATTAATGATTTGGAGATGGGAGTAAGCAGTGAAGTGGCTAAATTTGCGGATGATACAAAGTTGTTCAGGGTGGTGAAAACCAGTGAGGATTGTGAGGCACTCCAAGGGGATCTGTCAAGGATGGGCGAGTGGGCGTCAACATGGCAAATGGGGTTCAATGTGGCCAAGTGCAAGGTGATGCACATTGGAGCCAAAAATCCTAAATATAAATACACATTGATGGGGTCTGAACTGGCAGAGACTGATCAAGAGAGAGATCTTGGAGTTGTAGTGGATAACTCACTGAAAATGTTGAGACAGTGTGTGACTGCAATAAAGAAGGCCAATGCTATGCTGGGGATTATTAGGAAGGGTATTGAAAACAGATCAGCCAATATCATAATGCCCCTATATAAATCAATGGTGAGACCTCATTTGGAATACTGTGTGCAGTTCTGGTCACCACACCTTAAAAAGGATATTATAGCTTTGGAAAAAGTGCAGAAAAGGGCAACTCGAATGATAAAAGGGTTGGAACACTTTCCCTATGAGGAAAGGTTAAAGCGCTTAGGGCTCTTTAGCTTGGAGAAAAAACGACTGAGGGGTGACATGATTGAGGTTTACAAGATTATGCATGGGAAAGAACAGGTGGAGAAAGAGGTACTTTTCTCCCTTTCTCACAATACAAGAACTCGTGGGCACTCCATGAAATTGCTGAGCGGTCGGGTTAGAATGGATAAAAGGAAGTACTTCTTCACCCAAAGAGTGATTAACACATGGAATTCACTGCCACAGAAAGTGGTGGCGGCTACAAGCATGGACGGCTTCAAAGGGGAATTAGATAGGCAAATGGAGCACAGGTCCATCAATGGCTATTAGCCACAAGGTATAGATAGGGGCTCTGGGGCAAGTGATGCTCTTTCTTCTTGGTGTTTGGGGGGCCAACAGTGGGAGGGCTTCTAATGTCCTGGCCCCACTGGTGGACCTCCTGATGGCACTGGTATTTCTGGCCCCTGTGTGATACAGAGTGTTGGACTAGATGGGCCTTTGGCCTGATCCAACATTGGCGTCTCTTATGTTCTTATGTTCTTAAGAGTTTCATCTGTCATCCATTGAGGCTTTTATTTTCTTTTGAGTACAGGAATAGTCTTTGTGCATTCTTCCTCATTAATATGTCTGGTTTCAACCCATAGTTCTTCTGGTTCACATTCACTTGAATTTAGTAATGTCAACCTGTTACTTACATGGTTTTTAAACTCCTCTGGAATGTTGCTTATATTGTATTCTGGGATTATGACTATTTTGGTGTTTTTCTTCAGACTTATTCTAATTTTTGTTATTAACACTTCATGATCTCTGTATGACAATCAGCTCCTGGTCTTGTTTTAGCAGAGAGAATAGAGCTTCTCCATCTTCTGTTTCCAATGATGTAATTTATTTGATTTCTATATTGGCCATTCGGTTATGTCCACATATACAATTGTCTGTTTGGTTGCCTGAAGCATGTGTTTGCAATGAACAAATTGTTGTCTTCACAGAATTCTAAGAGTGGCTCTCCTGCTTCATTTCATATTCAAAGCCCAAATCTTCGAACAATATTTGGTTCTGCTTTGTTTCTTACTTTTGCGTACCAGTCACCTATAATTATCAGCATATCTTCTTTATGTGTGTGATCAAATTTTTCCTGGACACTTGTATAAAAACTTTCAAAGTCTTCCTCATCAGCACCTGTAGCTTGGGCATAGACTTGAATGACAGTTATATTGATAGGCTTTCCATGAAGTCTGATTGATATTACTCAGCCACACGTTCCATTATAGCCCCCGACTGCCTGGGCTTCATCTCATCTTACTATTAGAGCAACTCTGTTCCTTCTATGTTTGTAATTCCCTAAGTAAAACACTTTGTAATTTTCTGACTGAAAATGGTACTGCCCACCAATATCCACCAAGGCACGTTCTTCCTTCATTTTACTGCAAAAGTAATTTGTGATGATAACTGAGTGCTTGTCTCTGTTGTGAAATATTAGATTTTTAATTGTGGGGACACACTGGGTCAGAAGCAGCAAGAGAGGAAGCATGAAAAATGCATGTTCTGGGCCAAATCCAAGCTGAGAGATGGATGTATATGCAGCACTGTTTTCATGCAGAGTAAGAATAGGCCTACTTCCTTGTTGGGGGAATGATGGCATTGCCCTGCTTGACTGGTGGATGCTACTGGGGATGCTGAGGAGAGACAGGATGGATACCTTGCAAGCTGGTGGGCCCTTGAAGGACCAGCTTGAGGCTAAAGGTCAGACTAGATGTGATGACGCCCTCAGGTTCGACCTGCCATTTTAAAGCCTGATAAGGCAATTTTAAAGCATCATGACAGGCTGATCCTGATTGGGCCAGCAGTGAGGTGGGATAAGGTGCAGTTGTGTCCCCCCTTCCCATGCCTTTTCAACTGCTGAAACAGGCACCGGGAGAAACAAGAGTATTTTTAAATTGCCTCATTAGACTTTAAAATGGTAGCAGCATCTGTGGGCCAGTCATAGATGCCTTCTCATCTAGTTTGGCCCTAAGCCCAGTGGTGGACAGGCAGTGATGGGTGTCTGGTTGCTGCAGTAGCCTAACCCCCTGAACACCAGCCAAGTTTTGTCATGTCAGCCCTTGAAATTCCCAGATAAGCAGCAACTGGAAAGGGATGGGGAAGGCAAAAATTGCCTGCTCTAAGCTCAAGGAAGGCGAGGACCTGGAACAGTATTCCAGGGGGAAGGCAAGCCATCCACCTTTACAGAATCAGTCATGGGGTCTTGAGGGCATTCTGGTTGAAAGGATGGTGCCTGTGCAGATTGCTGGCCCATGTTTAAAAGGCTGGGGGAGAAGGCCAGTGAGGATATCTGGGTCCTTTTCTCCTGAGCAGAAGGAACAAGGCTGAGAAAGGGGAAGAAGCTTCCGGATACTGCTTACATGGCTCCCTCCCCAGCCCAATGCCCACAGAGGGTGAGAAATGGATGCTGACCATATAGGAGGGTATTGGGCTGCCCACTGCCTCTCACACTCCTGCACACAAAATACTGGATCCAACCAGCTTGTCTGCTAGTGAAAAGGGGTAGAAGAGGGGCCACTCAAAGGAACTTGCATGGGCAAACATGATGTGGGGTGGGGGCTACAGGAATAAAATATGATGAGAGTGAGTGAAAAAAGATGGCTGCATCCAACCAAAGATCTGGAAGTAGGGATTCAAGAAATCTGGAAGTGTGGATCAAGAACTCATGAGTTATATTTGCCTTCCTTTACTGAAGCATCTAAAACACTCCCAAGATCCTTGCCAATGTTTCTTTCTTGAACTTCTTGTTCTTCTAAAAAACTATCATCATCTTCTATGATACATGTGCTATGAGCAACTAGAAGCAACGCAGTATGAAACTCTTTGGTATAATACATACCTATGATTTAATTAAATAAGTGAGATAAGCAAAATATAAATACAATTTTATTTCTTTTTAGAAGAAAACAAATGGAAATCAAAATGAACAAACTAATCCCACTCATTTTTATTTCTACTGGTTTCAGTATGTAACATTACTTCCAAGATATAAGGTGATTGTTTTCCATTCATTTTGGATTATACCCCTTACCCCAGGTTTCTTCCTTGCCAAATTTCAGACTATTTGGAGCAAAGTCCCAGTTGTGTAGGCAACTGAAATCCAAACACATCTCCTAAAACCAGAATGTCCATTTTTCATCCGGTTTGGATGAAATTCTCAGGGATGATACCCTTCACCAAGGGTGCTTGCTCCGTAGGAAAGCAATTAAATAATGAAATATGGTGGCAAGGAGGAGATCTACCCTTTTTCTGTGCAATGTACAGGGAGGAAAAAGCAGAAGCAGCAGTGGTTGAAAAGGGGAGTGGCTGCAGAATATCTTGCTAAGTGCATCCAAAAGCCTGGAGCTGGCCCCGTTGGGACATATAGAACAGTCAAGCAGGCCGGAAGAGAGGCATCACCAAAGGAAGGCTTGAGATAGGCAGTGGGGCATCTGGTTCTCGATCTGTTGCTCTGGTGGAAAGGCCCAAATGCCTCCTGCTTAACTGAACAGCAGATCCAAATGACAACTTGTAAGCCATCAGTTTCCGAGCTCACAACCCTGCCTGGTATATCATGTACCCCAAGGGCATCTTCGGGGACTGCCAAGGAGGGAAGTGGTGTATTTAGAGAGTTACTCTGAAAAGAAAGAAAAAGGACTGAACACATAATGTTGGTGTATGAACCATTTTTACTAGATTGAGAAGTCAAGTGGGAGGGGAAAGGGACAGGTCTAACAAATAGAAACGTGATAATAAATGGTGTGCTGGATTTAAATGACATTTGGTGCAAGAGGGACAGCTGAAGTGACATCCTGCATAATATATAAAAAGCTGAAGCACTGCACATGAGTGACAGCTGACTTAGCAAGTAGGGATGACATGTCTTCCGCTGAGGATGAGAATGGAATACAAATAACAGAAACCAATAAGTGGCATGCCATTGGCATAAAAGGGAGCATATGAGGAGATTAAGAGTTTGATTCACATGAGTATTTTTGTCCCATCATGAGATGACTCTCATCCTGCAGTTGAATTGTCTGCCTTGGGCAAGGTGACTGGTGTGTGAGGTGGCCTTTGCCTCCCCCCCACCCCAGTTTAGACACTCTGGTCTGAAGTTTCTGTTTTTTCTCTCTGCCTCATTCTTTCATTACAACTGGAAAACCAGTCCAAAGATGATGACAGTGCCCCAGCAGAGTACTTTTCTGTCAGTGAAGAGCATTGCTGCAAATAGGGATTCTAGCCATTTGGCAAGGCTGGAAACCCACAAAAGCTTCTGAGATTAGGTGGGTGGCATCCCAGAAGAGGGCCTTCACAGTAACAGCACCAAAGTTTTGGAACTCTTTCTCTAGGGAGATTTATCTGTCTACTTATGTTGCTGTCTTTCGCCAGCAGGTGTAGACTTCTTTGTTTTGTTTGGCATTCCCTCAATGATCCCCCCCTTCCTAACCAATGTTTTTATGTCTCATTCTCACTTTCTTCTAAGTGAGAGTCACAGAAAAAGCCAGAATGCTTTAGAAGTCACAGTGTCAGACTGTGATGCAGGTTCGTAGCTACAGTGGGGCATTTCAGGACCCTGCCCCCTTAATCAAAAGCCCTGCCCCACAAATAGCCACACCAGAAACCTTATTTTTGAGGAGAGACCCCTACTGCCTGCTGCTAGCAGTGGCCAGGGTGAGATCACCAGAGTGCATGGTGGCCTGCCCTCAGGCTTCCCTCTCCCTTCCACTGGAATGGGGGGGGCATCATGGGAATCAGGAAAAGACAGCTCAGAGAGCATTTAATTGCCTTTTGAATTCACTTCTACAGAACAAGAAAGCTTAGAAGGACACTCAAGAGTGGCACCTTCAATATATCTCCAACAATCCCCCTTTCTGCTAGCCCAGTCCTGCTGTATACCACAGAGGTCATGGTGAGCCTTTCAAAAGCATTTCCCATGAGCCTTTGGAAAACATGCAAATTCATCTGAATGTTTTCCAATAACTAATGGGAATGCTTTTGAAAGGCTCACCATGACTTCGGTGGTATACAGCAGGACTGGGCTAGCAAAAAGGGGGATTGTTGGAGATGTATTGAAGGTACCACTCTTGAGTGTCCTAAGCTTTCTTGCCCTGTGGAAGTGAACTCAAAAGGCACTGGAATGCCTTCTGAAGGCAATTAAATGCCCCCTGAGCTGTTTTTTCCCTAGGAACTGGTGTGATGGCTGCCCTGTTCCTTGAAAGGAAGGGCTAGAAACAGGCTCCAAGCCTCCCCTTTAAAGACAGGCACTTTCATGGTTGGAACGTTTTCACCTTCTCAAATCTTTTGTACTACCTAAATTCATTTTCCTCCTTAGGGCTATCCCAACTACTGTACCTTTGTCATTGATCCAAAAATGGCAGACCGCCCTCCTCAACTCTCTTTGGTCAGGGAAAAAACATAGAATAGGATTTCAGGTACTTCATAAGCCCAAATCCAAAAGAGGGTTTCGCTTCCCAGATCTATCATCTTACCAGAAAGCCACTCTTATGTCCAAGGTAGTGAAGATGTGATGCTCTCACTCTCTACCGGATTGGGTTGACATGTTTGCAAATATCATACACCCTGTTCAACTAGATAGTTTGGTCTGGAGTAATGAGCCTGTCCCCTTCTCAATCGTTCAAAACGCTGCTCTCCTACATCCTTCTATACACTCGTGGAGAAACCTGAGACATAGACTCTTGTCAAAGACCTCTAGATACTCCACATTCACAAATCAGCAATGGTTTATAGATAACGTACCTTCGAACATTAGACCTTGCTGAAAAATGCATGGTCTCTCACGTTTCTGTGACATTGTGACCCGACAAGGAATTCTGCAAAAGACAGTACTAGAAAAGTTATTAAAGAGCTCAATCCCATGGTATCTCTACTTACAGTTAGGACACGCCTGTACATGACTCAAAAATAACTGAACTTTTTAAACAACCACACACAGAACTAGAACTTATTTTGAAATTCTATCACTCCCAAAATCGGCGTTTAGTTTCTGCTATCTATTTCCTATTGCTTGATGAACTACAACCCAAACTATTGCCATATCAAACTGCATGGCAAAAGGATTGCCAAATCACACTAGATGAAACTATTTGGACAAACTTATGGACTTCCTCAAACTTTAGATCCCCTATAGCAGCAGTTGAATTACGAACCCTGAAAATTATAACA
>NW_015164192.1:580546-590546 GCF_001447785.1 Gekko japonicus
TATTTTATCTAGAGGAAAAGTATGGAATTCATAATTTGATGGCGCAAAAGGCCAATAATATGTGACAGCATGATCTCATTAGAAAAAGGAATTTTAGCCCAGTGTGATCTGAGTGACTAGTTCCAAAATGTGCAGTGAATTTTATAGTTCGTCTGGCTGGCATTCTTCCATGCTTCTGCGTTCCCCAATGGTAAATATTTGTAACAGATTTCACATTGTAGCACAAGGGCTCCTTTCACAGAGCAGGTCATGTAACGCAGCAAAAAAAAAGTCCGGGCCAGGGCAAATAAACAAAAAGTCATGCCAAGTTCATCACTCCCAAAGATTCCTATGCCTGCCTGTGCATACAAACTTCACTGGCTACTCATCAACGTCAGCAATTTACAGCCAGATGGTTATAAATTTATATTCTATAAAATTTTAGAGGATGTTATTTTTTCCATTCAGTTTGTTAATTAACTTTCAGCCTTTTAAAAATTTCCTTAAACATAATAGCATCTTTTCAACTGAGATTCTTTACTGCCTTGAAATGCACCTCCTGAGCAGAGCAGCTGCCCCCATCCCCAATGCCCCTTTCTCTAAGTTTCATTAAGAAAAGAAGGGAAAAGTCGTGCAGAACTTTCCACAGTGGGGAAAAAAATGTACATTTCCTTTTCTCTTTTTGATGGGGAACTGGGGAAATGTTCATAGAAAATAAACGGTGGAATAATCATTCATCTTAAAAAGTTATTTTTGAATTTTATTCTCTTCCCCATTGAACTATAGCACTGATAGCTGTTAAAACATCATAACTTTATCCATTCTGAAATATATCCTCTGCAAAATATCTTTAAAAAAACCTGTATTGAATTTAGGAACTCCAAAAACATTAGTACTGAAAAATCGATAGACTTCCTGTTCACATTACAGAGAAATGGTGTACTTGGCAGAATAAACTATATTCAAAACTGAAGTGAAAGGGATATTGTCCCCCCTCCCTTGCCACTTCAATCTTTGACTGGTGTATTCTCTATGCCAGTGTGCCATAAAACTGTAAATCCTATAATAATGTTACAAAATGACTCCCACCCCGAATTACACTCACTATACAGCCCCCTAGGCAATTCATTCCACACTGATCATGATATAAATGTACACTAATTACTGATCCTTTTGTTGTTATGCTTTAAGAACATAAGAACATAAAGGGAGCCAATGTTGGATCAGGCCAATGGCCTATCCAGTCCAACACAGAGTCAAAAATACCAGGTGCCATCAGAAGGTCCATCAGTGGGGCCAGGACACTAGAATTACTATAAATCTGCTCTTCCAAACTGGAAATTAATAATGTTTACAGACAGTTTACAGACCGTTAGTGATTATAGTAATAAAGTAGAATGCAGAAGCAGAGCATGCATTTGCATACTTGTGCACTGGATGGATGTTCTATATTCATATTCTATGAAGTTCTGCAGCTGTTTATGATCTTCCTCGTGGCCCTGATCCAGACATTCTTGAGTCTAGCTGTGGGCTGCATACACTTGTTCAAGAATCTCCAACCCAAAGAGGACTCGTTATAAGAAGGAGGGAAGGGACAGGGCTCTAGTCGGGGGGGAGCTCTCAGGTACGGAGCTCCGGAAGAGAACCTCTAGGGGGCGGGGCGGTCACGTGGTGAAGCCCCGCCCCCTTCTTTACCCCGCCCTCTGCTTCGATCCTCATTCCGTTTGGGAATGAGGATGAAGCAGGAGGGTAAGTAGCCGGGCCTTCTGACACACTTCCGGTGATGTCAGGGGGTGTGGCCTTCTGTCACTTCCGGTGATGTCAGGGGGCGTGGCATATGCAAATAAGTTATGCTAATGAGTTATGCTAATGAGCTCCGGCAGCTCTTTTTCTACAACAAGACCCCTGGGAAGGGATAACTGGAATCAGCCTGTGTTCTCCAGAGCAACAGGTGGCCAGTGTTGTCACAGCTGACTGTACCATTCTTATGTTCAGTGGTGCATTCACAACCAAAGGGAAGTAAGTGTACATGTTGCTGGAAACACTGTTTTGTATGCATAGGACCTGATAATAGATTTCTTCTCCTCCATGCACACATAGCTCTTATATGTGAGCATGTTTCATTGAAATGAGCTAAGTCTGCTTCCATATAATAGCCATAATGTATTGGGGATGTGCAAATAAAACCAGAGAGGGTTTTAACAATGTGCACGATTGCAGCAGCAGTCTGCACATGGAAAGAGGCTTCCAACATAAAATGTGTTTTTTTCTGGATTGCACCCTCTAAGTGCACAAGAAAACAAGTATGCAAATGTATGCTCTGCTTCTGCATTCTACTTTATTACTATAATCACTAACAGTCTGTAAACTGTCTGTAAACATTATTAATTTCCGGTTTGGAAGAGCAGATTTATAGTAATTTTACTCACTACAAATAAAGAACATGATCAACATGGCTGATCACAAATACAAATAATACACACAATTACCTCTTTGGACATGCATTCAAAATTGTATACAACTTTGGACATGTGCTTGAAAATGCTAAATAATTCACAAGCTCTACCAATTTTTCATAAAAGAAGAATACATCCGGACACTCATTCATACCCTGTATTGCCAACATACTTTGAAGCCATTTAAAACTCTTAAAGCTGCTTATTCAAATAATCCAGATGAGACAATGACATCAAAAATAAATTAACCCAGCAAAAGGAAGCCAGAGGAGAATGACTGAATGGGACACTACATTTACCCTGCCCCTAAACTTCTTAACTCAGTGTCTATTCAGAATGAAGCAGTATCACTACAGTCAGAAGGTGGCTCTAGTGCTTTAATTTTGCTACTTTGTCTAGCCTAAGATCCAAAGTGTATCTGTGAATTACTCAACTGCTTTTCTGACTTTATGCAGTTTATACACAGTGGCTACAATCCAAAGCTCAGCAGGTCTTCACTGTGTGTGAAGAAAAAGCAGGGGCTACCCCACTTTTTTCCATATCAGCAAATTCTCTACCACTGAGCTTTATGAATTGGGCTGTCAGACAAAGAGCTCAGTGTCTGTCTTGGACCCCTGATGTGAACACCACAGTGCACGTGCAAACGTTGATAAACACGCATGCACACAGCAGAGCTATCTGTCAGAGTCAGGGCCTTCTTCGTATTTCCCACAGAAGCCCCCAGCGTTAAACAGCCAAAGTGCTTTTTAACTCCCTGTAATGACTCACACTGATAGTTACTATAAAGGGGAAAGGACGGAGGAAACCCAGGGTCATGCACAAATCAGTCATGAGTTAGGGGTCATCTGGCTGTTTAGCACACATAAGAACATACTCCCAAATCAGCACTTTTGCGTTACTGCAAAGAATCCAGCTGGCCAAGAATCAATATAAAAAGGAACATGCAGCATTACATTGTCTTGGTGTACTATCTTTGTGTTATTTGTGCCAGCACTGAAGACCAATAACCTTTAACTGTTTCATTCTCATGCTAATGTAAACACATGAAGCTTCCCTATGCTGAGTCAGACCAAAGTCTGTGCCACTGTCTACTCTGACTAGCTTTCCTGGCCTTAGGCAGAAGTCTTTTCACATCACTTTCCATCTCATGTTCATAACTGGAAATGCCAGGTGTTGGATGCTGCAATCATTCCGGAATATGCTGAGGGTTGTATTGAGTAAACCAAGAATAACTTTATTCAGAACAAGCAAAGAAAAGAACCCAAGTCATTCACAGCAGTTGCCTTCCCCACTTACCCAGAGCTATACGTAAAACCAGGAATGGAACCACTCCAGACTGCCGTACATACATAAGTGCCATTAAGATACAACTGACTTATGGCGGCCCCAACAAGGAGCTTTCAAGGCAAGTGAGAAGCAGAGGTGCTTTGCCATTGCCTTCCTCTGCAGAGTCTTCTTTGGTGGTCACCAATCCAAGTACCGATCCTGTTAGCTTCCAAGATCTTATGAGACTGGGCTATACCATGCCACCTTCCCTCCCTCAGACCCTGGAACTAATATAAAACATTAAGTGGACTTCTAAATATCAAACCACAGGTTTAACCTGGGGCTTTCTGCATTCGAAACAAATTCCTTATCACTGAGCCATAACTCTTCCCCAACAGTGAAATCAGTCTTCTGAAATTCTTGTTGGAAAATGAAGGGTTAGTTATTTGAATACAGTTTGGTTTATCTGCATAAAATTAGTTGTGGATGGTTGAGGGGAGGTAATGCTAGACAAAACCATATAAAGCAAGGCAATATGTCCTGCCACATGGTATTAGACTAATGCATTCCAGTTGTTTCTGGCACACAAACTCTATAGTGGTATGTTTTTCTCATTTATATCTACTATGTATAGACTTCTTCTCTGAGTAGATGGGCAGTTTGGTAGATGCATTATACTTGAAGTCTTAACTATTTCTTTATGTATTTATTAGATTTACTAGCAGTAAAGCCCGTTGTGGAAATAAATACAACGAGATCTAGAAAGAGGCTCTGGGGGAGTGCTCTGGCTTTGGGCAAACAGTATCATTTTGCTGTGGTGACCTCAGCAGGGTATAATGGCAGAGTCCACTGTTTTCTCCAGAGGAACTGATCTCTGCTCCCTGAAGAGCAGTTGTAATTTTGAGTGATCTGTAGCCCTCACCTGGAAATTGGCAACAATTGTTACCCAGGACGAAATGGCTGGTTTGGAGGGTGGAGTCTATGGCATTCTACCTGTCTGATGTCCCACCCCTCCGCAAACCCCACCCTATCCAGGCTCCACCCCTCAAATCCCCAGGAATTTGCCAGCCTGGAGTTGGCAACCCCATCTCCTTCCCAGCTAACCATCAACCTACCATTATCTGCCCCTTTGACTTCAGCTGACTTCCGCCCTCCCTTCTGCAGAGCAATTGTAATTTTGAGTGGTCTCCAGCCCTCACCTGGAGATTGGCAACAATGGTTCCCCATGAGGGACTGAGTGGTTTGGAGGGTGGAGTCTATGGCATTGTACCTGTCTGAGGTCCCACCCCTCCTCAAACCTCACCCTCTTCAGGCTCCATCCCTCAAATCTCCAGGAATTTCCCATCTGGAGGTGGCAACCCTATCAGGACTGGCCCCAATGTGTTTTCTCCCAAAGGCCAAAGTAGGTGACAGGACCAAGCTTAGTTGCCTACCAACAGGCACTGAGGGGAAAGTAGGGTTGCCAGCTATAAGGAGGGAAATACCTGGAGTTTTGGGGGGTGGATTCTGTAGAGGGCAGCATTGGGGGGGGGGGCGGAAGGACTCAGCAGGTATAATGTCATATGGTCTACCCTCCAAAGCAGCCATTTTCTCCAGGGGAAACTGATCTCTGTCATCTGGAGATCAATTGTAGCAGTGGGAGATCTCCAGGTCCCACCTGGAGATTGGCAACCCTAGGGGAAAGTCAGCTGCACAGCAGGGGGTTGAAGAGAATGGTTTGATGGGTGCTGGGCCAAGATTGGCAACAATAGTTCTTCAGGAGCAAATAGCTGGGTTGGAGGGTGGAGTCTATGGCACTGTAACCTGTCTGAGGTCCCCATCTCCCCAGGCAGCTTTTAAAACATGATCCTGGGACCTACACACCACCAGACATTCCAACTGCCTTGTGGTGGGGGGAGTATGAGGTGTGGAATGGAGTGAAGTCCAATCAGCTTCCATATGCAAAAGACCTTGAAGGTTCCATATGCAACTGACATTCCAACTGCCTTGCGGGGAGGGGGGTGAGTTTGAGGTGTGGAATGCAGTGAAGTCCAATCAGCTTCCATATGCAAAAGACCTTGAAACGCTGGGCGGGACTGCACAAAGCAGCCAGTCAACCCAGCCAGCGTCTTCTGACTGACAGTTCAAGCGTCCATACACTAAAGGGGCCAAATTTAGAATGTTCATATAGAATGTTCTTACTCAATTATATATATAAGGAGAGATAGCCTACCTGTGCAGAGCTAAGGGCTGTACTTGAGTCTGAATCTTAAGATTCCACTGTCCTTATTTGGATAGCTCCACCCCATTTTTGAATTGTGGACCAGGGCTGTGGTTGCTTCTCATTCTTCTCCAAACATACTATTTAAGGTTGCAGAGCAGGCCTCAGAACAGCCATACTCACCATGCTGGAAGGCCTGTGAGTAGGGATGGGCATGAATCGCATTTTTGCAGTTCAGTTCATGGTTCATGGCTGAACCACGAACTGAACCATGAACCCATACAAATGGGGAGGTTGGTTTGCAACCCGACCCAGTTCATATCAGTTCATGAGCCATTTAAAGTTTAAGTTGGATGGTTGTTTTTCTCTGCTGCATAGCATTCTGGATTGCTAGATGGATTGGTAGTTGTTCCCTTTTAATAGCTCACACCAGCAGGTTCAGTCCACCATTTGGTGGCAAAGCTGGAGGCCAAGGGGCCAATGAGTGAAGCACTGCTGTGGTTCTTATGTCTTAACTTTCAGGGACCATGTGGCAGGGTCCTGAAGGGCATGCTGACTCACAGGTAGGGATGGGCACAAACCAGCTGATGAACTAAAGTAAGGCACAAACTTTGGCCAGTTTGTGGTTCGTGAAGCAATGTTAGGTTTAAATGGATCCGAGCCATTTAAACCAAATAGCTTGGTGCCATTGAAACCCCTGCTTTCTGCCTCCCTCGAAAACCTGCAGAGAGCAGAAAGCAGGGGGCCATTTTAACCACTGCTTTCTGCTATATCAGAAAAATCATCTAGATTCTTTTATGTAAAGTCTGGCCCAGTTTTGCCATGAGATAATGAGATGGTTGTGTATATTTAGACTCAAGTTAATATTGATTTTCATTTTATTGAAGTTTTACTATGAAAACTGCTCTTCTGTGATGTTCTCACATGTAACCTCAGTAATATCCTGAAGAGACACAATATTTGAAAATTCACACTTCAGATACTACATTCTGTTGTGCATTTTTCCTCCTGACCCTTTATAGAGGCTCAGTTTATAATTCAAATGGTCTCAAACCACATTTTAAATGTTATAATATCTTAATGCTCAAGGGGAAATATTGAATGACAGTTTGTTCTTCATCTTTTCTGCCCCACCCCCCAATAATAAACATGGAGTTAAATTGGTAATTGAATTTGAAACACAGAATTATTTTCTGAATAGTTTTTCCCATGCCAGTGTTATGGGGAGAGAAAGGGAAGGTGATTGTAAGCTGCTCTGAGATGCCTTTGGGTAGTGAAAAGTGGGGTATAAAAACCAACTCTTCTTTTTCCTAAAGACATACTGAATGTAGGCTGCGGTCACACGGAGCAGTAGGCACGCTAGAGGGATGGAAGATAGGCGGATTTTCCGGGCACAATCTCACTACCGCATCTGGGAAGCGTAGAGCTCCCGTGGCTCCCCCGAGGCTTCCCGCCAAAGATGCGGGGTAAAAAACTAGTACCTCGGAGGTACTAGTTTCCTGAAACCGCGGGTCAAGGGCGGGCGTCTGATTGGGTTTCCGGTGGTAGTTCCGGCGCCCGCCCATGTCCCCTCGCAAAAAGGTGTTTTTTCCCCCAAAGTCTCCACGGATGCGCGCAAGCACCCAAGGGAGCATGCGCACATTTGAGTTTAAAAACAACAACAACCCCATTTGCCCCAGCGCCCCGCTTCTTTGCCGCGCCGCAGGACTGTGGAGTGATCGGCACCTCCCCCCTACCACGGGACCTCCACGGTAGGTCTGCTCGCGCAACCGCGCGTTATTTAGCCCCGGGGCAAACAGCCATGCCTCCCCCCTGCGATATCCGGCCTGTGTGACCGGGGCTGTAGATTAGCACCCAGGATGCTGATATCTGGGCAATCTAATTAAACAGACACAGAAGTCTTGAGGTGGTGTCTGTAAAGTTGCCGTCAACTTACGGTGACCCCATAAGGCTTTCGAGGTACAAGATGAACAGAGCTGGTTTGCCATTGCCTGCCTCCGTGTAGCAACTGTGGACTGCCATGGTGGTCTCCCATCCAAGTACTAGCCACAGCCAACCCTGCTTAGCTTCTGAGAGCTGATGAGATTCGGCTAGCTTGTGCCATCCATTCTTGAGACAGCTGGTGGCAAATACTGAAATACGTACCTACTGCCTAGAACTATATTGTGACCAACCTGGTCAATAGAAATGGGGAGTCCAAAATAATGTTTACTCTAACCCCAGTTCCAATCCTATCCTCTGACAAACCCACCTGGCCAATCCCATTGAACTAGTGCTGCAGACCCTCTACCGGATCCATGGCACCATACCATTTTCGATTTATATGGTTCTCCCTTGCCATAAGATCAACACCATATCTAATTGATTGAGGAGACATCTATTGACAGGTCCTATGCATAGCCACAATGATGTATCATCTGTGTTCAGGGGCATTGTATTACTTAGTGGGTTCTTGGAACGAGGGAGCAGGACTGCTGCTGAGCAGGCCACAGTTGGAAAAGAGTCTGATCCACAGTATAATTCCTAAAACTGCAAAGTGCTTTGGGAAGCTGGCAGTTCAGAAAAATCATAAAGTTGGAAAGGGGAAAGTGCAAACTATAACATGCTGTATCTATCATACATGTGACTCTAGGTGCTAGATCATGACTGTACTGCATAATTTCCCTTATTTTTAGATCTAGATTTTTTAAAAATCTAGTTTATACATGTAAAGTTTCCTACAGGAGACCTTATTCAGGTATGCACTTTAAAAAAAACTTTACCTGAATAAGGAGTTGACACACTACAGCCTTAAGGCATCTCTTCTAATAATATGCATTTAACATTTGTTGATCTAAATAAATCATATTTCCATTTAGTCAGGCAAAGATAAAATGGATTTTAAATGCTTCATTATACTTAGGTTTGATATCTAAAGTCTATTACCTAAGGTCACCCATTTCTTTTCTTTTTTTAGACCATTTTAAAAAATTGTGATTACCAACAAAAGCTACAATATGAAACTGATTAGAAAGCACATGTGAGATCTGTTCAAGTATTATACAGTAGTTTTACTTCAGTTTATTTAGCATGCATCTCTTTCCAAAAATATATATCCCCCCCATATATATTTATTTTATATTTTAGGAATTACCTAAATACAAATTTAAAATATGTCTATTTCCTCCATTTAAATCATCTTGATTGACAAATGTATTTCGGTATTACTTAATTACCTCCCTACCTTTCCCCCCTCCTTTTCTCCCCTATATCGCTGTTTCCCTTGGCAAGGTTTTAAAACATGCCCTTTCAATAAAGAGCAGGCTAGCACACAAATGAAGCTTATAATATTTTTAAAATGTGTTCCGCCAAAAAAAGAAGGCAAAAAGGAGAAGTAAAAAGCCCTCAACCTTTCACTAACCTCGCTTTGAAATAAACAATAAGGAATAATTTAAACCACTGTCATTCACTGTGTCACAATAAATATATCTTTGCTTTGGTTTCCCTCAGAAGATTACAATAGAAGAATGTTAATGCAAACAGCTTAAGCTTGTCTGTTTAATTCAAAAGCGACTTTCTTAGGTGTGCCTCCTGTTACTGTGTCTAGCTTCTTGGCCATTTTCTTTCTTTCTTTTTTCTTTTTAGGAAAAAAAACCCCTCTTTCCTGAAGGCCGGTCAGGGTTGGGTAGGTTCTCTTCAAGATAAATATAGAGGGAAGTACTACAATGAATATTCTAAATATGAACTTGTTGCTTTTGAGAAGGGGGGAGGGGAATTAGCACCATTTTGTAGGACAGTCAAGTTAAACGAAGGAGGGTGATTCTTTTCTCTCTGCTCTATAGAATGATGTACGCTAATCAGCAAGCAATGCCCTGACAGTGAGCTAATTCAGCTCCCTGCTAAAAGAAGTGTAGATTAATGGATAAAGGAGGTCTGTGGTAGGGTCACACTGATATGGATTCAACGTGTACAGCAACTTGTCAGATGCCTGCTTGGATTAAATCTAACCTTTCTTGTTGAAGGTTGCCATTTACTCTATTCTTAGTGCCTCAATTTATTTTCTTCCCAGAATTTCCACATAAAAAAATTATCATCTATTTGCTTTTCAGAGCAAATTTAG